>NW_006800304.1:401733-459295 GCF_000485575.1 Poecilia formosa | reverse complement strand
ATAGAATTTCTAATTGCACTTGCAATTAGAAATTCTATTAGACAAACCATTTGATAGGTTTGTTGCAGTTTATTTTTGCATTGGCTGTTCTACTTCTAATTGCACCAACTGAGCAAATTAAAGTTGTTTTTAGATGTCTTTGCTTGTTGAGCTGTCGGTGTGTTTAAGTGTACTGTACTAGTGCAGTTATAAAATAAGTTTGAAAGACAGTACATTGGTACTTGTATAACATAAATGTGCAGAAAGAAAAAAAATCCTTTCTAGGAAATTTTCTGAGGTCATCAAATGGATCTATTGACTAAATTGTTTCAACTTTTAAAATGTGTTTAGAAACCAAAATATGAGGACTAGAGGGTCAGTGTGAAGGCTTGACTGAACCAGTGACTGGAGCTTCATGCTAGGCTAGCAGGTTTCATGCTAGTTGATTAGATAGCTTAATGCTAGGCTAGCAAGTTTCATGCTAGGTGATTAGAGAGCTTCATGCTAGGCTAGCAAGTTTCATACTACATGTTTAGAGAGCTTCATGCTAGCCTAGCAGGTGTCTAGAGATTTCTGAGCATTTAGTGAATTTTTAGGTAAATCCAGCAGCTGAAGCTTCTCCAGATCTTCATCCTTTAGAAAGGAAGGACGTTTCTCCGCTTTGCTGCAGACTCACTCTCCTTTTCTCAGCGCTCTAACTTTAACTACTGTTTGTCACCTCATGGAGCTGCTGCCTTTAGCGTGTTAATTACGGGTGCAGAGAGGTGCTGACGGCTGCTGTGAACATGTCTGACGGGTTTGTGGTTCTGGTTTTGACTGTGTCTCCTCTCCAGCATGGAGACACGTTTCCTAAAATGAAGCTTGTTAATGTCTGTGTGAAGATGGAAAACGACCCATTTTCTGCTCCCTCTGTCTCATCATCCTGAGCTCTTCAGGCTCATTCTGAGGTCAGAGATGAGAAGCAGCTGAATAGCGAAGTTGTCAGAATTCACAGCTGTTCATTATCATTAACATCTCACCTTGCTGTATTCTGTTAAATAAGAAATAATTGGATCTTCTGAAGATGTTTCGGACTGGGTTTAAACCGCCTCTCACTGAGAAGTTATTTATTATTAAAACCAGTTTTCAGATTTTGGCTTTCTGCTTGTATTAAAGGTAAAAACATATTCAGTTCTTCCATGCAGTGAAGATGTTCTCTGATTGGTACAGCATCTCCTCTGACTCTAGAAGAGCTTCTCACATCACTGAGCTTAGAGCTGCCGCCATGTTGGAACCCAGAGGAACCAGCCAGACTGGACCGGTTTCCTGCTGGCAGTTCTGTTGGACCAAAGGACACGAGACAGTAGTGCTCTGGTCTAACAGACAGGAGGACTACTGTTCTTTAACCGGGTAGTATTATATAAAGTCTAGTTGTTGAACTTTGCATCATGTTATAATGTTCATCCCCAGAGTGTTGCTTTGATTCTTTTATGCATGTTTGAGAATCCTTTGATCTCCATGGCAACCAGTCAGCTGTGTAAAACGCTTTGTTGGACCTAGCCCCGCCTTTGAGGTGCAGCCCCTCCTCGGAGCTGCAGTTTTCAAGCTTCCGCCTCACAAAGCAGTCCTCCCACACTCAACTCCTTCAGACTAGCCAGCAACAATTAGCGAACACCTGATGGAGCTGCTGAGCTCATTATACCTCACTTGAGCTACTTCTCAAAGTATCGCTGGTAAAACATTGTTAAAGGGTTAATAGAAGAGCCATGTTGTGATGACTTCCTGAATGCATAGTTTCAAAAACAGCCAGAGCTTCTTAAAGAGACAGAGGCCCTGTTTTAAGGTGTTACATTGTGAAGTCAAATTTCTTATCTCAAAGAACTTTCTAACAACTGAAGGTAACACAGTTGTGCTATAAAATGATTCTATGTGTCTGGAAAACACATAATTCTGCCACTTTAACATTTCCAGGACAGAGTCTGGGGTCCTCTATCTGTCTGTGTGTATTTTTAGTCAGGCAGCTTACTGGGCATTCCTGTGCAGCATGTTAACAGCTGATAAAGAGAGAGAAGAGCAGAGATTAGAGACAGAGTGGAGTCCAGTGGTTTCCTCTACAGCTGATCTGCATGTTAATTCTAATGATCGGTCCTGGTGATGGAGGGAGGATGGAGGTCTGGTGATGGAGCCAACAGGAACCTGGGTTGTTTCCTCTGGTTGGGTTCACTTCCTGCTCCTCAGGCAGCCAGCAGGTGTTTGTGGTTTGGGTTGAATTTAACTTCCTGGTTCCGTTCCTCAGACTGAGGTTCATGCTGGAGCAAAACCAGACATGGCTCAGACAGAAATGGGCTGGACTCTGGTTACCTTCCATGGTTTAGTTTTTACAGAAATGGGTCGTAGCAGGACAGATTTTCTGCTGGGAACGAGTTGGTTCTGATTCTGGTTTCTGGTCCGAACTGAACCACAAGGAGAAACATTGTGTTTCTGTTCTCTCCAGACCTCTCTAGCTGCTAATGCTAAGGCTATGTAAGCTAACTGCTAAGAAGATGTGTGCTGGGGTCAGAAGGGCAGCTTAATGTACCAGCCTGGACCATCAGAACCGGACCTGATGGTCCGTTTACACTCAGGACAACTGACGCTGAGACACAATTTCCTTCAGACCGTCACAATAAGAGCTGAAACCTACATGCTGGGCTGAACTTAATTCAAACATCTGGCAGCTTCTTGTCTTTCAAGATCCGATTTGGTTCTGAACCAACAGGCTTCAGTGTGACTGTAAATCTAACAACGACTCAGCATGATGCTGTCGCCGCCTGGTCCTCCGGTGATTGGACCAGCGGTTCCTTTCTACTGTAGTCTACATGGAGCACAGCTGCAGTCTGACCCACTTTGGTTCTGGTCCGGAAAGTTCTGGTGGTAGTCATGTGACTGGGTCATGTGTTCTGTTTAAACCATCATGGTGCTGCTGGGTCACTTCTTTATTCAGAACAATTTTACCATTTGAGACGCAGATCAGCTGATCCATTCAGAACCATTTAAGTCTAGTCCAATATTCTGATGAGAGACTCCAGTCTCTGATGGGTGTTTGGGTTCTGTTGGGTCGAGTTCTGGATTTTGGACGCGGAGTACTTTCTCTGTGGAGTATGTACTTATTAATTATCAGCTGCTGGTGGCACAGATTGTTCGGATTTCTACAGAGAAAATGTGAAATAAAGTCCAGATGTTTCAGTAAAGGATGTTAAAGAATCTCTTTATTTTTGCTGCGGAATGTTGAATGCACTGATCAATGTTCCAGAAATAATTCTGATTCTGGTTCTGTTCAGGATCCTGTCCAGATTTTGTGACGTTTCTGATCCGGTTTTCGCCATGAAGCGTGAGTCTATGTGTGTTTGTGCCGCTGAGCTGTTCCTGTGATCATGTGGCTGGGAAGAGTCACGAAACGAGCCGGTCGGGTCGGGTCAGCTGGGGTACCCTGCTGACACTCGGTTCTGGTTCTTGTTCAGATCACCAACGCTGCACAGCCTCCCTGCCGCAGTTTGCTTCTACCTTCCTGTCAGCTTGTTGTCACGGTGACCGCAGGTGCAGCCGGCAGGGACTCTGGTGCTGGCGGCTCCAGACCCCTCCAGGTCTGGTTCTGGACCCAGTCCCGGTCCCAGTCCTGTAGAGCAGACAGTGCAGTGGGAATGGGTCAGAGGAATGCAGTGTTTGTGTTGCAGTCAGGGCGTGGCTGTGTTTGGACACGATGACCGAGTCCAATCAGGACACAGTCATCCATCAGTGCCGACGCTGGTTCTGATCCGAACGCTCAGCTGCAAGAGAGGCTCCGGGACAAGAGGAGAGAGGGAGAGGAACCGGAGCCGCTGGTAGGAAACATCCCAGCTCCTCTGGTCCGGTCCGGTCTGGTGTTCTGGTCTGGTCTGGTGTTCTAGTCCGGTCCGGTCTCAGCTGGGACAGATCAGCCGCTCAGAGAAACTTAAGAGGCTCAGAGCTGAACAGGAAAAACAGAACAGGGTGTGTTTCTCTCTGTTAGTATGAGCGTATGGAACATTTCCCACTGCGGTTGTGTGTGTGTGCGTGTGCGTGTCATCTTGTTTCTGCTTTCAGAGGCTTCAGGACGTGATTCTGTTTGTGAATCTCAGCTGTTTTGGTTTCTATCTGCAGAGTTGCTGTTTTTCTCCTGAACTAGTCTCTGATTCAGGCATCCAAACCCAAACACATCTAATCACTTCCTCCTGAACTTTCTGCATGTTTCTACTTTTTCTCTGACGTCCTTCCTCTTATCAGTTTCTGGTTTCCTAACGTGTCACCAGGGAGAAACTATATAAATAACGTCATTTTCACTTGTTGAGCCCTTTTTCTACTTTTGGCTTTTTCACCAAATTAAATATTTACTTGTTCTTGTGAAGTTTGTCCATTGTTAGACTTAATGTATAAAAAGGAAAACTTTAATAGGTTAATTTAACCAAAACGTATTGAATTAAATCCTCTCTTCAGATCGTTGGTTAGATGGGCACTGCTAACCAAAACCCTGAAAACCTGATCATTAGTTCAGCTAAAACGCTACACCAACCTGGCAGTTAGCAGAAGCTAATGCTAATTGCTACACAAACATGATAGTTAGCAGAAGCTAATGCTAAAGCGCTAAAGTCCACCATGTTTATGCTCACCAGGCGGATGTGAGGAGGTTCTCTAAAAGACGTTAATTTTTTGCATGTTTTTGTCGCTCATGTTATTCTTATATTCCTCTGTAAACCTCATTTGGTTGTTTGGTTGTTTATTAGACATTTGATAAAAGTTTCTTGGAGGAAAATATTAGACTTTGAGGACAGAAAGCAGAACTGCTGAATAAACTGTCTTCTCCCACTTCAAAATAAGAGCATGAATATAAACGTCTAACTACTTGGTGAATTCTGAAGAGTCGATAACTAAAACTTCAACACAGATGTTGAATTTATTCAAATGAAAGTTTTCAGAACAGCCAAGAAAATTAGCACTTTAGAATTTATCTGGAAAATGTTTTTTTTTAAAGGTTTTGTTGGCTCTAGTGGCCTTTATTTGAAAGTAGTTTGACAGGAAAGAGGGTTATGAGAGAGGGGGAAGACATGCGGCAAATGTCACCAGGCTGGGAATCGAACCTGCGACCACCAGCATGAGGACTAAGGCCTCAATACGTGGGTTGTGCTTTTTCCATGCCCCACCATAGTACCCCCTGGAAAATTAATTTAGGGGAAGCTAAGTGTGCACAGTTAGCAAAAAGCTAAAGCCTTAAGCAAAAAGAGAGCGTATAAGCCTCAGTGTGGCCACCAGTAGATGCCATGATGAGCTGATGGTGCCGATTCCTTCCTGTCTGACTCGAAGCCTGCTGCAGATCAGGAACATGGGCTGCTTAATAACTCGGATCATGACTTGTTTTCGTCTGCCGCTCAGCTGATCATGTGTGAATAAAGTTGGAGAACTTCCATTAGTTTCAGATGCAAAATGCTACGATGTGAATCTGAATCGATTATTGCAGTAATATGACCTGCTGCCTGTCTGCTGTTGGAAATTGATCATGAATCGGTTCCAGTGTGCAGTTCCTCAGGAACCCGTTCGGTCTTCATTCTAAGCTAATGAGACACGCCATTATGTTTATTTATTTATTTATTATTTTGACCTGAACTCGACCTGTGAATTCAGTTCTGCGCCCAGCGGGTTCCTGCAGCTCCGTTTGTCTGACTGTGAGAGAGACAAACATGTTTCCTTTGTCACCTTCGTAGATCACATTCCTCCTGTGAATGCGCCTGTCACACAGCCTGCACCCCTCCCACTCAGCCATATCAATGGCAGCTTGTGTTTTGTTCGTTCACATGTTCTGCGCTCTCTGACACCAAACATTCCTGGGATTCAGGCTGACACATTGTCCCACTGGTCCTCAGCCCAACAAACAGCAGACTGTGAGGCTTTTTTCCTCTCTGCTCTCAGTCACAAGATGCTCCACCAACAGTCATTTGAGACTGAGTAATGTGCTGCTGAGGGCTGCAAGAGGCTGATGGTGTGAGGGTCACTTCGCTGCTGATAAGGAGGAGAATCAGAGCAGCTGGTTGGGATTACCAGAATCTGGGTGGAGGATTTAAAACTTTATTTAGTTTCAAAATTCAAACACAGAATTCCTCTTGGAGCTTCTGTTGCTCCTAAAACAAAAACGATTCAGGAATATGAAAAAGCAGCAGCTCAGACAGAAGCTGTATGAGATTTATTTGAATGTATTTGAATGAGATTTTTGTGCTTTGCTGTGTCCTTTGATGATGGGGAAATCAAATATGGAACAGATTCTTTAAATTACAGCATTGTCTGATAAAAATCTAAAAAAAATCCTGTTTTTTCTCAGAGTGCCTGGTTGGAATAAACTCAAAGGTTATTAGAAATGATTGGATAGGTCAGAGTAGTGATGAATTATTTGTTCATACTTCATGGAATATGTTGGCTGAAGATCTAGGATATAAAAACAAAAGTGCATAGACATGATGTCAGACTTCACAGCAGATAGCTGGTGACGGATTTTAACCGCATGCAGAACCTAAAACCAAACATTAACACGCTCTGCGCTACAACAACACATTTTTTGCATGTATGTGTGTTTAGTTTATTTAACGGTGAGCATGTACAGCAGCATAAAAATATGAAAAGAGGCTTTGAACCAGACTTTAGCTCTTAGAGGACAAAATACAGAAAATTGTTCAGAAAAATATAAAACTACGCAATTCATATTGTTCACAGAAAGTACTCCAAAAAGAAAATAAAACATAAAGATTTGTTACCCTGTACTCATCCCATTCTGTTATCGAATTGAGTCTAAGCTAGTTTCATTTTGTTTTTTCCTTTTTTTAAAAAGTGAGTGAAGTTTAATGATAAATATCACAGTCATGGCTTTTAAAAAAACTAAAGCCAGAAAGTATTTCTGATCACATGAGGCAGCCAGATATAGAGGAGGAGCAGTCAGCAGCTGCAGCTTAATATTTATTCATGAATCACACCCTGACCGTGTCGCTATGCAGGCTTAGTTATTTAATAAACAAAGTTTTCTGATTATTATTTAGCTCTTGTACTGGATAGGGAAGCATGTAATACATTTAAAATAAACTTGGTGAGGGACAGAATGTTGTTTTCACAAACCGAAGAGTCAGGAAAGGTGAAGGAGGAATCTAATGACTGAAATATGTGAATATATGGATGATTAGGACTCAACCAGAACCAGAACTGTTCTGTCTGGTCAGAAATGTCAGAGAATATTAGATTATCATAAATGTCACATGAATGGGGGTTCATAAGCCTGCATTTCATGGCTGAAAGAGATTTCACTGTATAAAATATGCAGTCATATGTAATAAACTACAATATATGTCCGTTTATCAGGTTTCCTTTTAAAATAAGAACCTTTATTCTGGTATTAAACATACTTTTATTACTAAGCCCTTATTTGTGCTTTAAAAATAGTTTTTTTATTGTTCTAGTGTAATATTCTTATTTTAAATGTGGAGTTTTAATTGGCTGTTTGTAGAAAATCATCATAATTAAGAGATCAGACTGTTTAATATGCAGAATGTTCCATATGATGGAGCTACTGAGATTAGTGAACTTTATTAAATGGGTCTGTGGATGTTTAGTATGAGAGTGAAGAGAGATCTGAAGTGTTTATGTTCAGGATGAAGCTTTGTTCCTGTAACTATGGCAACCATGAATGTGATTTTATTTCCTTTCATTCCTGAGCAGCAACAGGAAAGTTTGATTTCAAAACTTTTCTGCTGAGTCCGCTTTTCTGAGCTTCATTGACAGCTGATGTTCATACTGGAAATGTCTCAGATCTGATGGTTAATGGGTTTACTGGTTCTGATGGTTAGGAGGTGTTTGCTCCATCACCAGCCTGGAGTCAGAAACCGTTCTCACAGAGATCTGACTGCAAACGCCTTTAACTTAAGGACGCACCGATCCACTTTTTAAACCACCAATATCTGAGGTTATAGTATGGGAGAAAAATACTCCTGAACTGACTTAAAATGTTTCTGTTTTTAAACAGATATAAATGTACTGAGTTACAAATTTATTTAATAACTCTGCACCAGTACAGTACACTTACACACACCAATATAAAAGCTTGATATAAAATCAACACAACTTTAATTCAGTCTGTGCAATTAGGAGTAAAATAGCCAAAATAAATCAGACTAAATCAAAAAGTTGGTCAAACATGTAAAACCAAATTGCATCAAATTTTCAAATGGTTCATAAAGTGCAATTAGGAAAATTATTTTAAATGTTATATAAATAAAGCATGACAGTGCGCAGAGCACAAAGTGTAGAATTAGACTGGATAGATCTAGCACATTGTCACCAATACCCAATCTAGAATTTTTTACAGATATTAATATTGGAATGGTGCATCTCTGTTTTAATCGGTAGAATCAACGACCACAAAGAGAAAAAAATGGATCCCAAGAAGAAAAAAAATCATAATTGAGCCTGCTGGGTGAGCGAAGCCTTGCTGGCTGGTTTTAACGTTTTCTGCAGGTTTTCTTCACATTTGCTTCTGATGCTGGTTTCTACAAGCTCTACGTGTGTTTTGTTGTTGTGCAGCGCTGATGTCTGGACCAGGTCAGACAAACCCTGGCTTTGGGACGGGGGACTGTCCTCTGCAGTCCGGTTGGTCTTCCTCTGGTCAGCCTGCTGTTCCCTCTGCTGGTCAGCTAGCTGTGTAGCTTTAGCTCAAACTGATTTCTGCTCTAACATTTCCTCTGATAAGCAACAGAAACACAGAGCCTGCTGCCTCCTCCAGAACAGGAAGCTCTCCAGGCCTCCCAGTGCTCCCTGTAGACCCGGAGGTCTACTGCAGGTTGCCAGAGTGTGTTACCTATCTAATGTGTGTGTTGCACGTCTAATTATAGCTGGCTGTGCTTCTTTCCCTGTAACGTAACCAGAGAGACGGCTACAACCAAACAGTGTTAGCTTAGCTGTTGGGTATCAGTAATAACTGATAATCAGCTGGATTAGCATTGACTGCAGCATGTAGAGAGAAGTATGTTTGGATGTGGAGCGGTGGGGCTGGATGTGATGCATTCACTGACTCAGACTGCTTTCATCAGCTCATAATTATCATTTTCAGACATTTTTACTTCTAGATTTAATGTCTGGCTTCTTCTGCTGCAGAATTATGACGCATGTCTTACCTCAACGATGTAAAAGTCACTTTGAAAACTATTGGATCTGGTTGAGTTCTACACATGGACATGGCACACAAAAATAAATAAGTGGAATTTATTTATTTGTGTAAAGTTCAGTTATGTAACAGGAAAAAACTTTTCTGGACATTTTGTCAGAAGCCTTCTGCTGGGAAACAGAATAACATAAAAATTATTAACATAAAATTATCTCCGGTTCTGTGGTTCTGCTGGTTCTGCAGGGTGCAGCAGAGGACACGGGCCTGTGCCTACTCGGCATTTTCTAAACAAACTGGTTTAACTGGTGCTGACTGGGTTGGTCCAGATGGAGGCTGCTCCAGGGCCCGGTCCGTTTAATCACAGTTCAGTTTGGTTCTGAGGCTCCTCCTGAAAACACCATGAGGTTCTGATCCGGACGAGTCTGCTGACTCATCATTTTCCCACAGGAACTCCTCCAGGTGGGAGTGATGAGTCAGCAGGAGGTGTCTGCAGCCAACAGGTTCAGATGAGAGCAGAACCTCCTGGGGATCTGGTTAAACCCTGAACTGGACCCAACATAACCAGAACCTTCTGGATCTGATGGGACGCTTTGGAGAAAAACTGAAAGTTGATTCTGGAGTTTCTGTGTTGAAACTCATCAACCAGGATCATGTAGTAAATAATAACCAGATCAAGGTTCAGTATAATAATAATAATAATAATAATAATAATAATGATGATGATGATGATGATGATAATCTGGGCGTTTTTGTTCTTAAATCCAGTTATTCCCTCTGCTTCCCGCTGCTCGTTCCTGTTCTCCCGTCTGGGAACCAGTGGGTCAGACATCAAACAGAGATTAAAACTGGTCAGAGAAAACTGGTCACCTCTGCTAAATGTGTCTCCATAGCAACAGAGAAACTGATGGTTTTACTGTTTGAAAGTGATGGATCAGAGGGTCTGGAAACAGAGTAAAGTTGTAGAAAAAATATTTAAACAAACACAAATTAGTAGAAACAAATGGGAGAAATGTTTTTTCTCCTGGAGGTTCCTATTTCTCCTGATCTGGTGCTCAAAGCGGTTCTTATTAAAGCTGCCAGGACTTAGCAGCAGTCAGCATGTCGTAGAAAACTGGCAGTAAATGTTAACTGTTATTAATCCCTTTATTCGGACTCTCTGAAGTTATTTATGGAGACAGTTGATGTTTAGAGCAGCGTAAAGAAGTGAAGAGCTGCTCCAGTCTCCGGATGTTTCCCTCTGATAATCGGCTTGATTCAGTTAAAAACTTCATCATCTGCTCCATCTCCTGCTGATGTGGTTCTCTTTCTCTCTGCTCTGAGTCAAACCAACCAAATCCTTTAAGCAGCCTGTTCCCCTCCTGGCCTGTGGGGGCGCTGCACCAAGAACCACTGAAGGAAACGACACAAAAACTTGTTAAGACACTGAGAGCAACAACACGTAAACAGAAATGGAGTGGCTTCAGATTTTAGTGGTAGGAGGATTTCTATTTTGTCTTTGTCTGAAGACTGCAAGACATTTCTCCTGGTGGTGCTAGGCTAACGTGTTTGTTTTGGTTGTATTTGTCTGCTTGGCATTGATATATGCATTCATTAAGCAGCCTGACTGAGTCCAGCTGCTGATGAAAATATGTTACACCTGGTGATGAAGATGATGATGATGATGATGTCAGGTATTTGTCCTCCAAGGTTCAACCGCAAACTCCTACTTGGCTCAAAGACAGCAGCAGGTTCTCTGTTCACACAGAATCTGCAGCTGGTTCTGGTTCTGGTTGTGGTTGTGGTTGAAACCTGGAGGAAACCCTCTAATCTCATCTCTGCTCTGATTTCTCTTCATTACTCTGTGTTGGTTCTTGAAGCCGGTTCTGTTCAGGCTAGTGGACCTTATTTATTGATGCATTCTGTCCAGCAGGTGTCAGACTTCCTGGAGAACCGTTGACCTCTGACTAGGCCTGTTGCAATAAGCAATAAATCAATTAATCATGTGATAAATTAAAACGGGTTCAATAATCTCTTTTCTCTCTTTCTAAACTGGATGATAAAACTCCTCAGTCTGGTGTTTTGGTCTCAACTTACCTGCATTTGAAGGACAGTTTTGTTTACAGAAACTTCATAATTTATTTTATTTGTTGTTTCTGCTGTTTTGCTTGTTTATTTTGGATATTTAAAGTATCTTCCAGTTGTAAAAATTAGATGCATAACACATTTAGGACCACATGTCCAAGCAGTCGGGATAATTTGCAAAAATCAGATCTGAGTCCAGTCAGGTCGCTGATGTGGATAACTGCAGGCTGAATGCAGCGCTGCCCATCTGCATCCTGTCAGGTGGACGAGTTGTCTCTGCAGCTGAGCTTCATCAGACTGAAGAGCTGCAGGTTGGCTCAGAGCGTGCTCTGAATGCAGAAAGCTGCAGCTATGTGTGTGTGAGCCTGCTCCTCTTCGTCATCTCTCTGCAGTGTGGGGATTTCCTCCTTCCTCTCCGGTCATGTGACTGCAGATATGGGTGTGGTCTCCTGCATTCCTGCCGCCTCCTCCGCCCCAGGAACTGGAGTGTTTGTGTGGGTGCGTGCGTGTGTGTTCATGTGCGTGTGTGTGTGGCATGCTGCAACACACTCCCTCTCACACACACACATTTGTCTTGGCCAATCCCGCTGTGCAGCCGCTCTCTGCATGAGGAAACGTCTGCATGGAGTCACAGGGGGATGGAGTGTGTGAGTGTGTGTGTTTGGCTCTGACGCAGGAAAAGAAGTTCCTCTTCAAGTGGATAGTGTTACCAGAGTTTGCAGTGTGTGTGCGTGTGTGCGTGCGTGTGTGTGTGTGTGTGTGTTGAGAAGGGTGGTACAGGCTGCTCCTTTAGTATGCAGAGCAGGTGTGTCTGCAGAGGCTCAGAGCAGGGAGGAGGAAGAGAAGGGGGGACATGAAGAAGAGGAAGATCAGGACCAGACTGTTGTGATTTCTGACAGTCCAGCTTAGAAAACACAACCTTTTCATTCAGATTCATAAAATACGACTGTTTGGATGTTTTTGACAGTTAGCAGTGAAGCCCCGCCCCCTTTCTACCAGATCCCACCTGATTGGCTGAAAGAAGCTTCTCTCTGTTGCTGACAGAGCAACTTTAAGAAAATAGTCTGGATGATTTCTGTTCTTAATCTTTGACCTGCTTACAGATTTCTAATCTCAATGTGACACCCCTGTTTGCCCTTTGACCTCAATGTTTAAACACAACAAACCTCCTGGTGCCAATCTTTATGATCTATAACAGAAGCAGCTCTAAGAACATAACGAATATGAAATATTTCCCTGTCTCTCCAGTTGTGAGTGTTTATGAGTGATTTGCATCAGGAACATGGCAGTCCATGTAAAACAACCTAGCATCTGTTAGCAGCTTAGCGTGCGGCTACCTTAGCTAAAGCTACATCCTGGATGTGAATATTTTAGAGAATGCAGGTTCTTACCTGTCTGAAAACTAACCTGTAATGAATTCAGCCTTCTTGTTATCTGCTGAACGTCCCGCTCTCTCTCGCTTGTCAGCAGCCTGAACAAACCGCTAAGTGAGCTCTGTACCTGAACCTAAATGCCTCGTCATGTTCACACTGAGGTCGCTGGTGCATTCACAGATTCCCATAACGTGGGATTTTTACATTTCATATCGTCTCGTTCCTATCAGTGGCTGATCCAGGAAAACGTTGGTATCTGCATCAGACCGGACATGTCTACAGCTGTTATGGACAGTTTCATGTTTTCTGTCTTGATGTTTATTTTGTGATTATTATTGAATGATCACCTGAACACAGCAGTGGTAGATTAGCTCACTTAATCGCCTTCTCTACTGACAATCTGTGTGTAGGTCGCCTTATTTTAACTGAACTGAAACACATCGAATTCTGCAGCACATCCACATTAAGGTTGTCAAAGTCAAACTAGCGTAACTCATCTACTTCCATCTCCCTCAATTCAATTAAAACTTTTCACTGACCTCAGTGTCTAGTTGTTGAAGTGTTGAAATTACGTATAAATTTAAGATTTAGTGTATTATGTTGACAACTTGACAGCTAAAACCAATGGTAATCATCATTGATGAGAAGTTTTTTTGGGATTTTGTGCGCATAATGCCACACTGCAACGTGTCTATACTATGCAAACTGATGCTCAGGCTCACTGATTTTGGGTAGAATGTCTCAGAAACAACCAGAACCGGCTGATGTTTCTAATATTACAGGATTATTAAGACATAATAACTGGAGAACCGTCTAAAGTTTCTCGTTGCTGAGAAAACTAACAATTTCCCAAAATCCCCCTACTGCCCTGCCGCTTTCCTGGGACCCATATAAAACCAGGACCAGATCGTCAGGAACGGATCGTCAGCTCCTCTGATATGAACCTGTTCTCAGGGGACGTCCACAGTTCGGTGGTTGTCGCCTAACACTTTCTGTTTCTGTTCAGCCTCTCAGTGTCTCTAAGCTAACCTGATGCAGCACAGGAAGCTCCTCCCCCTCGTTGCTGATGTAATGACCTTGTACCTGTGACATGTCTCTCATTGTCTTCTGATCTGCTGCCTATTGTATTCGTAGACCCAGTTAATAATTGCGGCATAGCTTTCTGCTTCGTAGTTCATCAGGAATTACTGGGTGTGTCCCTCAGGGCCAAACATAGATGCCACCTTTGGACTGACATGGGTGTGTGTGTGTTTGTGTGTGTGTGTGTGTGTGGGCGTGGGTATATAGACTGTGCTACGCTCAGATCTGTAGCTGAGCGCAGCACCTTACTTGGACTGACTTGGAGGCAACTTATTAGTGTAAGAAGTTTAAACATCTCTGGTGAGACTAAAATCCTTACCAACAGGAAGAAGAAGTGAAACTAGCCAGCATGGGGACGATCTGTCTCTAGTCCACTGTTGCTGCTGTTTCCGTGGCAACAAAATCAGCCAGTTCAGCAGAGAAATGACTCAAATATGTTTTTATCATTACAGAAGAAAAAAACTCAATATTGCTTTGATGCATTTAAAGTCAGAAAGACTGGATTGATAATTGTAGTGGTGATAAACATCATGATGAAACTTGTTTGCCCTTTGACCGCAGAGAGCGGAGGGAAAGGTTCGGGTTTTTGGTTTGGGTCCAGTTTGTTCTGCGATAATCAGCTTTTTTCATTAAAAATAAATTACAAATATTTTTAAAAACTGACTTTTGTTCCAATCATTTGTTCTGAGTCGACCTGAATTCAGTGGAAAATAATAGAAACACAAACAAGATGGCGGCTCTGTGTGTGCTGACGTCACACTGAACTCTGGAAGCCCAATAGAGGATTTTCTGGGTTTTCTGGAGGATCTGATTGGATGGTTCTGGGTCTGTAATGAGTTCTGATCTCTGCTGCTGTTTGGGATTCTAAACCTGTTCCTGTTTCTCTGCAGAGTGGCAACATGTTTACTTCCTGGTTTCCATGGTGATCAGAGGGAGCATGCTTGTCCACGCCTGGATCTAAGCTCAGCGTTCGTCTCCTGCAGCCGCCTCCAGAGGGGAGAAGACCTAGCAGTCCAGAACCGCGACCCGCCAGAACCGACCGCACCCAGAACCCATCAGCCAGCCCAGACAGAGGAGGAGCGCCAGTGGCACCGACATGGCCAACAACACAGCCGACCACCCTCCGGGGAACTCGGTGGCCGAGGGCGGCCATGACGGTGACTTCGGAATCAGCATGCAGGAGCTGAAGGGCCTGATGGAGCTGCGGAGCGCCGAGGCTGTCGGAAAGATCCAGGACGGTCACGGAGATGTGCAGAACATCTGCCGCAAGCTCAAAACCTCGCCCATCGAAGGTAGGAACCAGAATCAGGACCGGTTCTGTGGGCTGGATCCAGAGGCTGGACTGGAAGTCGTGGTCTGAGACTCGAGTCCTGGTTCCAGTTTCTGTCTGACGTGAAGAAACAGGAAGCTGAACCATTTTTACTCCAGACTGGTTCAGTGGGAAAGCAGGACTAGATTATTATGGGATGTTAGCATCTCCTAGTAACATGTAGCTTCATAATAAAATGGATTATTATAGGATGTTGGCATATCCTAGCAACCAGTAGCTTCTTGATAATTTCAGAACCAAATAAACTGACCTTCTCCTGTAACTCAGCAAAGGAGTAGAACCTGGGTTGGTTCTGATTGGTCCTCTTTGTTCTGGACCCAGACCGGTTCTACTTGTGGGTGAGTCTGCTGCTGGCGTGAGCCGGGAAGGGAGGCGATGACAGAACCAGACCTGGAGAGCAGCAGCGTTCTGCTGACCTGCAGGTCTGGTTTAACGACCAGCAGAACCGTCTATGGTTCTGGTTCAGAAACGGATTGATACCGACTCACCAAGCTCCCAGATGTTCTGACATGTTCAGAGGAAACGGACCCGACCCCAGAGCACCAGATTGTGTCAGAGTAGAAAATGGCCGACATGTTGCTGTTTACTCCTCCCTCCTTCAGCCTTTGATCCCTTGGTTTGTCTCTGTGTGTGTGTGTGTGTGTGTGTGTGTGTGTGCGTGTGTGTGTGTGTGTGTGCGTGTTTCCATGGGTCCATTCCAGGATTGAAATTAGTTCCAGCCCGTTCCCCTAATGGCTCCACCGATCATTGCTCTGCTCCATTTAGTAATCAGAGGACAGTCGAAGTTACTCCTTTAATGACAGAAGCTTCATTAGATTCGCTTTGCCGATACTGGAGGGGGCGGGGCTTAAGCTTCAGGACAAATGAAACCGGGTCAGAACGGATCATCTGCACCCACTGGTAGGAAATGTCCCTCAGGGAAGGTGTTGGGGTTGAATCTGACCTCTGACCTCTCCAGTCATCCTTACAGCTGCTTTTCCCCGTTTCTTTTGATTCAGTCAGAAGAATCCTCACATAAACAGAGCTGCCAGGAGTATGAATAATTATGGGCCTAACCTTTGACCTCCTATATAAACGGCCTTGATGACTCAGTTCCTGCTTCATCAGAGCTGATGTGGATTTTTAACGAGTTGCTCCAACAGAATCAAATGTTTATGACATTTAATCACTGAAATGTTATAAAACCACAAAATTATGAAGGTTGTTGTGATGCAGGTTTAATATCAGGATGAAGAGCATCTGCAGAAATGCAGAAATATTCAGATTTTTTTTATTATTTTTCTGTTTTTGTCTTACAAAAATATATTTAAACATCACTGAATCTAAAAGTGAAATAACAGATTACATGAACGTGGGAGCTGCAGATGTCTCTGGTCTGGTCGGTGTTCCTGGTTGGACCGCTATGTCCCCTCAGAGAGCCGGGTTCTAACCCGCTTTGGGTCCGGGTTCTGCCTGTGAGCCCGCTCTGTGTTAAACTGAACCTTCAGCATGTTGAGAAACAGCCAGCAGGAATCGTTTCATGGTGACAGGCTTTAAAGATGGCTTCTATAAATAAGCTGCTATTTTAGGACAAAGGAACACTGGCTGTGGTGTCACTCAGGTGAGAAGATGGCAGCTGGTTGCTGTTGTCTCTGTTAGCAGCGCAGCTTTCATCTCAGCATGTCTGATCCGGCACGTCTGAAGCTGTCAGAGAAGAAGTTTCATCTTTCATGTCGAACGTCTGCAGATGTTTGACACGTTGGAGAGCAAACAGTTGGTTTAGAGCAGCAAACACTCCAGATCCAGACATGTTGGCTGTTTTTCATAAACTCATAGAGTTAGCATTAGCATTAGCATTGCAGTTAGCATCACAGTTAGCACTGAGGCGCTTCAGTATTGTTCAGGAAAACAAACCAAATTCTTGTTTTTGCACCAGAGAGCAGCTTTAATTGGATGGTTATGTTACATGGAGGCTGAGGTTCTACAGGGAGGATACTAGTAGTAAATGTCTTACATGTGACAGATAACTCTCTTCATCAAACTGTATTTGACCTCAGTAACCTTCAGCTGGAGAGGTTGGAGACACCCAGCAGATTGGTGTGGGTCAGACATTTAAAAAGTAAACATATCATCATCTAAATATTCTAAAAGAAAGTTAAAAAAAATGATTCAACAATTAAAAACCAAGAGCCCATTAAAGCTAAAATGATCCTTTATCTCAAAAACAAAATTAAAGGATGAGAAATAAGAGATGATTTATTTAAAATTACAAAATACCTTTAAGGACAGCAGTTTATGTTTAAATGTAACAAAATATGCTGACGACTCGTCGCTGCATGCATCACATGTTTACAATGACTCATGGAAAAATAAAGCTGAGTAAAAATTAATAAGGATTTGTTTTCAGAGATGAGTATTTTTATTGTGTGTTACTATTTCCATGACAACATTTTAAGTTAGTTTTAACTGATTAAATCAGCTTTGCTCTGAGTCATTGACTACAAATCAGATACTGACTCCTCAGAAGCTCTCAGCAGAATCCCGGGTTCAGTGGCAGCTGCAGATCTGACCAGCAGCAGCGTGGCCTCATCTCCATGGAGACCAGCTGGTTCCCATGGAAACTGATCAATGGATAAATGCTGAGCAGGACTAATCATAGATATTTCAGTGTAGATGCTGAGAATCGGCTGTTGGGTCAGAAATCCACTCTTTTACTGCAGGACAGGAAGTGACCCAGATCATTTCATGGCTTGATCCGGTTCTTCATGACTGACATCAGAGTCCAGGAGGCTGCTTCTGCTGGGTTCTACTGGGTTCTACTGGGTTCTACTGGGTTCTGCTGATCACCTGATGGTTCTTTATCAGTTTTACCTGAGAAGAGTTCATCTTGAAAAGTCTCAGATTGGACAGAACCGGTCCGGTGTTTTACAGGCATGGAAATTATGTTTCTTTAAATAGTTTGTTCATAGTTGGTTATTGACCTTTGACCCCCTGGTTCCTGAGTGGGAGTTTCAGTGGCAGCAGAATTGATTCTGACCCAGTTATTGATTAAAAATTCACCAAAATGTTGAGTCTTTTCCCCTCACTAATAATTAGATTTAAAGCTTCTGAAAAGCAGTTTCACCTCGTGAAAAATGCCACAGATTGTAATTTCTGCAACATGAACAATTACTTTAAAAATGCATTTGAATGAGTCAGGAGCAAAAAAAATAAGAATTTGCATTATAACATTTCAAAAAGCAAATGGAAACCTTAAGAAAACTAAAATTATGCAAAAATAAAAAACCCAGGATGGTTACAGAATGATTAACCATCTTTTCCAGCAGAAGTTGAGACGTTTTCAGCTTATTTTTAATTTTTCGTCCTCTGACTTTACTGAAAGACAGAAACTGGAGCTCAAAGATGAAGGAGGAAACATGGTGTCTCTGTCTGGTTCTGACCCAGTCGGTACCGGGACAGGAGAGGCCGACCAGGCAGAGTCGGACCAGTAACCCATTGCTGTCTGGGATCCATTGTTTTCACCCCTGATGCCGATATGTGATGTTTGATATCGACTGATTCCGATCCATTACAGTAAAACAGCTGCATTGACTTTAATTGTTTATTTTTCTAAACACAAACATAAATGTAGTGAGTTACTAATTTATTCATAACTCTGCACCAGAACAGCTTGCTGAAATACACCAACAGCTTCATCAGCGCGGTCAAACATGTAAAAACAACTTCGATTTGTTCAGTTAATTAGGAGAATAAAAGCCAGTGTAACAAATAAGACTAAAACAATAGTTTGACTAACTTGGTCAAACGGTAAAAATAAAACGGAAACAAATCTTATTTCAAATGGTTCAGAAAGTGCAATTAGGAGTAATAAATATAATTTAGAATAAATAATAAGCCATGATGTCGCTCAGAGCACAATGCATAGAATAATACAGAATAGATTAGCCCTCATGGATCAGGAACACTGTGACTGATACCTGAAACAGATATAATATCTCATCGGTGCATCTCTGGCTGCTGCAGCTTCAGCTCAGGGCTGAGATGTTGGTCTCCTGTGGGACGCTGAGCAGCTGTCAGAACCAGAACCTGGAGCGGGAACAGGAGGCAGAGGAGGTTGTGTGAAGCTGGTTGTGCTGCTCAGTGACAGCAGCTTTTAGCCTCAGATGATCAAACCGGCTCTGAACATCGATCAGCAACGGTTTGACAGCTGCTGGGATATTTTTAAAATCCGTCCTGCCAGCCTCATTACAGCCTCCCTTCAGACGGGAGCTGGACTGTCGGTGACGAACCCGATGCTGCTGAGCTGCTACAGCAACACGATCGATTAAAGCTGATGATGATCAAACATCACCTGACCAGATTCACCTCCCACATCCTCTTTGGGTTCTGGTTCTGGTCCGTCACTACAGAACCGCTCCGATGGCTCAGAACCAGGTCTGTCACGATAATATATTCTACTGAATGATAATTTGTCCCAGAAGTTATTGCAATAAACAATAACATTGGTGTTATGAGAGCCTTTTCAAGTAATGTTATGGTAATAGCATAATAATACAAGAACAGATTGTCAAAGATTAATAAGCTTTAAATTCTATTGAACATTTAACACTTAAGCACCCCAGATTAAAGAGAAAACAACAGAAACAATAAATAAAATGAAAAATCTGGGTGTGATGGTTGATCCTCTGTCTAAATTTGATAATCATATTAGCGCTCTTATCCAAGCCAGTTTCTTCCAGCAGAGAACCTGTGCCAAGATAAAATCTTATCTTCCTCAGCCTGAATTTGAGAGATATATCCACACATTTATTACATAACTTTCAGATTATTGCAATTCTGTGTATTTAGGGTTTGACCAGAGTTTTTGGCAGCAACTGCAGAGCGTGAAAAACGCTGCAGCCCGTCTATCACCCCCATTCTGCACACCTTTGTCTGGCTCTCTGTTTTAAGTTTTCTTATCTTCCCTCCACCCACCCAGAGCGCCGAGGTCAGACGAGGAGCTTCTGTTGGCTGAAACCAGTTAGAGTCTAGAGGTGACAGAGCTTTGCCTGTGGCATCACCCAGACTGCAACCCTGCAAGTTCAGACTGAAAACTCATCATTGTTTCTAACACCAGTTAAAAAAGCAGGGAAAGAATGAGTACTTAATTGATTCAGGTTTTGGGAAATTTCTGAAATGAAGTATGTTTTGGTTTTTAATTTATACTTTTGTTGTTGTTTTTTTACTTCCAATTTTATTATATATTTTTTATTTTATCTATCTACAATTTTGTAATTATTGTGAAGCACTTTATATAAATACACAGCAAAAAAAACAAAATATTACCAAGTAATCTTGGTCTAGTTTCTCGTGCAAAAATTACACTTGAAGTAAGACAAACTTACTTAAAAGTAACTGTTAGCATAGAGGCTTGTTTACGAAAACGTTCTTGTTCTATTGGCAGATAAGTTAACTTATAACATGGGAAAAATGTGTTGTTATAAGTTAAATAATTTGCCAAAGGAACTTGAACTTTTTCATCAATATTCAGGAATTATTTACTTATACTTAAAACAAGCCTCTATGTCTTGGTAAAAGTTACTTGTAAGTTATTTTTGTCTTACTTCAAGTTTGCTAAGATATTTGCACTAAAAATATCTTATATAATAATAATAACCCGGGTCTGGGGCTCCCAGACCCGGGTTCTATCGTGTCTGGGGTTCAACTTTAAACTGAGGTTTAAAGTTGAAATTCCTCTTTCAGTTTCAGTTTTTTCTCCTGATAGAGCGGATTAGTTTCCAGCAGCTGGTTGCCTCATAGAATATTGTAGCACCAACCCTCCCCCACCTCTTGCTGTGCACTGCCAGTCAGCTGTCTTAAAGAAGGTTTCCCTGGATTATTTGGAAATGTTCCTGGTCCTGTAAAGCCATCATAGTTCAGATCTGCAGCAGCATGTCAGCCAGGAAGCTCAGCGGGCTGTTCAGCAGCAGGCTGCAGGCTGGCCTGACTGACTGATGGACAGGCTGCAGGCTGGCCTGACTGACTGATGGACAGGCTGCTCTGCTCTCACTGCAACGCCATAAACATATATAATCAGTCCTTCATGGTTTAGCTTCTGCTGTTTTCATCGTTTCCCAGAATGCAGTAACCCAGAGCTCAGGTCTCCATTAGCTTCCAGTTCATATATAATTAAAGGGGAATTCGAGGAAATTGATGATAATCTATAAACAAAAGACAGACAGGATCTTTTTTTTCAGTTTATCTCCAGATTTCTTGTCTGAATCTGAAGTACTGAGAACAACCTGAAGAGCAACAGTTTAGTAACAACAGTTTGAGTGCAGAACCCGGGTACGGATTGGACCCGGCGCCGTCATTTAGGTTCATGGAGTGTATTTTAATGGTTAAAGTCAGGAAACCTCGTCTGAACCATCTTCGACCTCATCGGATCTCCATACTCTGAACCATCTCTAAAGTTTCCATCTGCATGGCCAGGGAGGTTCTGGTCCCAGAATTTGGTGGAGGAACCATTAGGAATGGACCTCTGGTTCTGCAGGTTCTCTGACCCACTCTGAGATCTGATTGTTGCTGTTAGCAGCAGAGAGCCAGCCTGACCAGGAACCAGGCCGGGGCGGCCCAGTAGGTGCTGATTATTGGCTCTGGAGGTCCAGCAGATGGAGCATCCAGATCCGGTCCGGGTCAGCTGAGGTGGTTCATCTCTGCTCCGTGAACAGGTCCAGAACACGAGGGGGACGACTCCAGAAAAAGGAGAATTAGATTAATTAGATTAGTCTGCTTTCTGGGCAAACCGTTCCCACTAGAGATCCGTCTCCGTCCCGCTAGAGATCCGTCTCCGTCCCGCTAGAGATCCGTCTCCGTCCCGCTAGAGCTCCGCCTCCAAGCCAACTTGCGGAGACTCCATCATGATTAGACTGCATCAGTTGTCCAGAATCATCAGAATTCATATCTGCGCTGTTTGTTTCTGCAGGTCTGTCTGGAAACCCGGCCGATCTAGAAAAGCGCCACGCTGCGTTCGGGAAGAACTTCATCCCTCCCAAGAAGCCCAAGACGTTCCTGCAGCTGGTGTGGGAGGCCCTGCAGGACGTCACACTGATCATCCTGGAGATTGCCGCCATCATCTCCCTGGGCCTGTCCTTCTACCATCCACCAGGGGGCAATGCTGAAGGTCTGACTACACTCTGATCAAATTCTGCTTGATTATATTAGTGGTATCATTAACTAGATTGTTATTAAAGTTATTACTGTGACTGAATTTAACTTATAAGGTTAATAGTTGACGTCACTCTGCATCAGCAGCCACTGTACTGCGAATGTTGCCTTCAGAAAGCCAGCAAGGATATTAGCTATTTCTAATCAGAATGAACAAAAATAAACTCTTAGAACCTGTTGTTACCAAGATAAAGAAGAACCTGGAGGTTGTCTCCATGGAAACAAGTTCATTGGTTGTTCGTTGGTTGTCAGCATGTGGCCAGGCTGCGGGCGGCGTGGAGGACGAGGGAGAGGCGCAGGCCGGCTGGATCGAGGGCGCCGCCATCTTGTTCTCTGTCATCATTGTGGTTCTGGTCACGGCCTTCAACGATTGGTCTAAGGAGAAGCAGTTCCGCGGCCTCCAGAGCCGCATCGAGCAGGAGCAGAAGTTCACCGTCATCCGCAAGGGCCAGGTGATCCAGATCCCCGTGGCCGAGATCGTGGTGGGAGACATCGCTCAGATCAAGTACGGTGAGTGGCTCATAATGATTATGCTCAATAAATTATTTATTTTTATTTGAGTTGGTTTTATTTAGTCTTTAATAGGGATAAATGCAAGAAACATAGATTGTTCATCACATTGTTTATTAGCTGTGGCTAATTCACCAAACCTGTCCCTACATACCAGTTGATTAAAATGAAAAACTAAATATAACACAATGATCAAAGACATGTAAAGCAACTCTTTCAAAGTTACTGAATCAAAATTATTCCAATAAGTTTTCTTGGCAAGCTGCAGCCCTGACCTCTGACCCCTCCTGCAGGAGACCTGCTTCCCGCCGACGGCATCCTCATCCAAGGCAACGACCTGAAGCTGGATGAGAGCTCTCTGACCGGAGAGTCGGATCAGGTCCGGAAGTCCCTGGACAAAGACCCCATGCTGCTGTCCGGTGAGTGGTTCTGGTCCACTTTCATCTACTGATCAATAGAAAGCGGGATCACGGCCAGAATAACGACTCGGTTCTGAACCGGTCCGCAGGGACTCATGTGATGGAAGGCTCGGGCAGGATGGTGGTGTCAGCCGTCGGCCTCAACTCCCAGACCGGCATCATCTTCACCCTGCTGGGCTCCAGTGAGCATGACGACGAGAAGAAAGTCAAAAAAGGTGAGACTCAGACAGGAAGCACAAGAGGTGTGATGTGGAAGGTCATAGGTCGGCTGGAGGCCTGGAGGCTCGATCCGTCAGGTTCTGAGCAGTTCCACTGAACTTCTGTTGGTGGGAGGGGTTCCTGCTGTCCTTCAGGAGAGACGTTGAGGGGTCCAACTGTCGTCTCCAAGCATCAGCGAATAAATGAGACCAGAGAGATGTGGAGTCTGGAGACAGAACTTTTACAGAACCTTTCAGTCAAACAAACTGGACGTTAGTTACTCTGTTTCAGCCATCAGCACTCAGCAGCTGGGATGCTTGATATGATAAGCCAGGCTGGATTTATGCAGGTCTCACTTTTCTCCACATATTCAGACCATGAGCCATTTCTCCTGCTGGCCTAGCATCTTTGTTTTTGTTGTATTTACCCAGAATGCATTGCGCTGTAGTCTACTTCTTGCTTTTGGAGTGGTCTCCAGTCCACTTTTTGTTCACATATGCATTCAAGCTACACCAGAGTTCATTTCAACAAACCGAGACCTACCAAGGTTTGTAGGCGGATCAGAGTTCACTTCTTTGGTCAACAACAGAATTGGATTGTGCACACACACTGACCCAAACCAACTGGACTTAAAATGGACGGGAGTTGGATTAAAGCTGACTGAACAGGGATGGTGTGAATGCTGCAGCCTTAGCTGCAGTCAGAAACTGTCCTTCATTTAGTTCAGACGCAGAGGAAGAACGTCTCCTAGTTGAGGTCTGTAGACATCAGAGCTGCTGATCGACTTTATCACAACAAACTTTGTTGATCCCCTGATGAGCCGGGGCATCAACAGTCTTTCTCCCTCAGTTTCATGTTTTTCCTTCCTTTAAGGTCATCACTGATGCTGGGTTTCTCCAGAGATGATCTGTGTATTGAGAGGTGGCTCTTCGTCCTCACTTCCTGTTTTATCCAGTTACGGTCGGCAGTCCTTCAGTCAGTGTCCTGCTGCTTTAGAAAGCATCCCTGGTCTTGAAGAAGGATTCAGTCAGGTTCTCCTAAAGACCTGTTCAAAGAGAATTTCAAATCATTTTTCTACTTTGAAAGACATAAAAGGTCTCTCTGTGGCTGTTCATGCTGAGTTTCTGGGTTTACTGTCCAGAGGAGACGTGGATATTTGCTTTGTTCTGGACAGCCTCCTCTGCTCCACGTCATGGTCTCATTTATTCCTGCTGCTTTCTGGAAACTGAACCGATCTGCTGCTCAGTCAGTTTTAAAGAGTCCCAGATTTGTCTCCAACCAGGCCGGCTACGATCCGCTCGTGATCACGCTGAATCCCCTTTCCTCACCTCCTCAGTTTGTCCCTTCTGGTCGTTTCTTTTACCAGCTGAGGTTTGAGTTTGTCAGGAAATTCATTGAGCCGGCTGAACGGACGCTCAGCAGAGAGAGAACTGCACTCTGGTTCCGGTCGGAGTCTGATCCAGACCAGGCTGCCGATCCTGACGACATCAAACACAAAGCAGACCTCATAGACCCGTTGAAGAATCCGCCCCCCCAGCTTCCTGCTGGAGGTCAAAAAACTGTTCACCAACAATGACTAGCATGATCTTTAGCTTCAAGGTGTCAACTTAATGCGCTAAATCTTAAATGTATTTGTGATATATAAAAGAAAAGGGGACGCAATGTTTTGCTACTAATTGTCAGCACTATGACAACTAGATAACAAGGTCAGGAAAAAGTTTCATCTAGATAAAAAATAGTAAGAGAGAGGGACAGTTATGCTAGCTTGACTTTGACATCCTTAGCATGCAGATAGACTGCAGAATTCTTTGTGTTTCAGTTCAGTTAACAAAAAGGCAACCAGACACCAACTCTGGTAGATCATCAGTACAGCAGATGTTTGAATTAGCTATTCAACCACCACTGTGTTAGCTTAGCTAATAGCAGTGGTAGCTAATCAACCACCGCTAATGTTCATGCAATCACTTATTAATAATCACAAAATGAACATCAAGCCTGGAAGCATTAAACAGTAAAGGACTGAATGTTCTGTTCTTTGTGTGGGAAATGTTTGCGTGTATTTTGGTGTTGAATCCTGATACACTAGTGGAGCTGTTGTCAGTCTGTTGCTGTGGCAACGGATGTGTGGGAGAGAACAGAGAGTGAGAAAAAAGGAGAATATGAGTGGTTTTGAGTTCAAGAATTTTTCTGAGTTATATTCCCTTTTCTGCACTGAATTAATAATACCTAAGTCTCCAGGTTTCATTTTGTAAATTGTTCTACCGCGGCAGCGCCTCTATGATGGCAAATTAATGAGTCGTCTTTTTGCTCTGCAGTGTTGTGCGCGTATAAATAATAACATGCATCGTCTAGCTGCACCAGTCACAGGTTCATTCATGTTGGGTCACATCCTCTCATTTCTTAGAAACACCCTGAGCCTGAACCTCCCTTCGCAATAAAAACACCCCTCAGCTCCTTCATGACACCAGCGATCTCACTCTGACTCTTCTGATCAGCCTTTTATCTGCTCAGTTCTTACATTAGTACAGGGGTCTGAAACCTGACGCACAAAAGATTCTTTGGACCTTTCCCATTAGCTCTTAACTTTGGCTAACAATACATAAACCACAGATTTTTTTAAATATAGTAGCCAATGCAGGTCTTGATGGTTTCTCTGTTTTTTCATGGAATAATTGCTGTAAAATTCCACTGCAGAATGATTCTTCTGAATCATTCTACTGAATATTAAACTAGTTTTATTATTAGAACTATTAAAACTAGTTCTAATATCTATTAGAACTAGTTTTGTTGTCATAAGGTTGGAAACTGTGCGTGTATAGCATATTTTTTCTAAAATATAAATTAGAAAATATTAATTTTCTTTATCTTTATACCTAAAAATAGGTTTAAAATTCTCCTAATTATAAAATTACAACAAATTCCTCATGGTGAATTTGTTTTTCAAAAATTGATGCAACATTTGCTGCTGTAAATGAGTTTTATTTAGCAGAAGTATGGATAAAAATGGCCGTCAGGTTGCAGAAACCTGGCGAAACAGAACAGAGGGTTCTGATATCAAGTAGCTATGACCTGGAACCAGAACCAGAACCAACTCCAACACCAGTTGTTGTACTGCTGGATGTCGGCGTCTCTCTCCTCTGATGCGTCCATTTCCGCCCACAGCACACACACACACACACACACACACACACACACACACACACACACACACCTGTGGGTTTGATCAGTTTGAATTTTGTTCTCCCTCAGCTTGATTTGATCTTTCCTTTGAGCCATCTTATCAGCACTCCGCCCTCTCTCTCTGTCCGAACAGGTAAAAAACAAGGACCCCCCGAAAATCGCAACAAAGGTAACCCCTCCATCCATCCACTTCTCTCCCTCCCCTCCCCCCTCCATTCATCCACCTGTCCCTCCACACTCCTCCTCATCCTCACTGCTCCTCCCTCCCAGCAGCAGGACGGGAGTCTTCAACCCATTTGTCTCTCTGCTGTCTAGAGGGGACGATCTCTTGCTTCGCTTTACCTGTCCAAGGGTGCAACTCTCACCTGTAATGGCCACTGTTGCCGTGGTAACCACCACAGCGGTGGGAATGTACTAAAAGCTTGATTCTTAAGGAGGCAGCAGGGAAACCTGTGTGATAGAGAATCAGTAATGTTTTCTGTAGTGGGCCGACGGTTCGGACCGGATCACCTGGGTTGGTGGAGATCGGTGTGATTTCTGTCATAAACAAAAATGATAATAGTTAATCAGTCAGCCGCCACCAGCAGGTGATACAGCATCTGCTCAGCATGGAGGGGACCCTCCTCCAGCTGCTCTCCCTCATGTGATTAATGTCAAAACATAACAAAGTCCTGATGAAACAAGAGGTTTAAGATTCATCTTCATCATCAGAATAATAATAATGGTAAAGTTGGTTATGACCGCTGACCCTCCGTTCAGCAGTGGGACTAAAGAACGGACCGGATCAGTATCAGGAACTGAAAGCTGCAGATGCAACTTTTATAAAAACATGTTTTTTACATATTTGTTAAAACTGTCTCCATGTCGCTTTAGTTTATGAGTCAGATGATCTGTGAAAACATTGACCTCCTCCACTTCCTTCCTGAGCTACTATTGACCAAAAACAGCCAATCACAGCCAGAAGGAAGAGCTTAGCGCTGCCAATCAATCTCATGTACTCACTGCTAAATGTGCTAATGGTGGAGAAACAAATCACTGTTAGCGGAAATCTGCTTATCCGCCATCATTGGTGGCTATGCTAACTAATATTAGCACTCATAATAGGATCTTCTGATGGGGAAAAGCTGTATAGTAGCAGAGAACAAAGGGAGGCGTGGGATGAAGGATGAGCAGCGCCCCACAAGATTGTGATTGACAGGCTCTGACTGGTTGTTCCTAGTTAGCACCAGAAGAAGCCAGAGGAGCTTGACTTTTTCATAGATTATCTGTCTTATACCAGACTGTCACAACATGGAAACCGTTTCAACAAATATGTAAAAAAATATATTTGTTATAAAAGTTACTGCAGCTTTAGTCACTGACAGGTTTCATCGGGAAACTGTTGGATACAAATAAAAGTAACCTCTCATCAGCCAATCGTTTTGATGTTGTTACTTTTACTGGTTTCATGTAAAATGATCAGACATGGAGGAGCAGCTTCTGTGACCCTTCCTGTTAGGATGATGAACTTAGAGTTACCAGAACCTTTAATGCTCAGGGTTGGTGTTTGGTTCCTGGGTTAAACTAAAATTAAATGAAAGGCAGATAAAGATGAATGTCTAACATATTTATTTCTGGGTAAAATGTTGTGGCCCTGCTCCAGCAGTTTTCACTAAGCTTCATTAGCATAGCTTCCTTCCTGGTTGACCTAACACTGGCCCAACGTTAGCTTGGGTAAAATCAGATCCAGTTGTTTTTTACTTCGCCAGAGGCCACGCCTCCGGCAGCAGTCAGCCGATCCAGACCTGCTGGACGAAGCGAAGCGTAAAGCAAGAGGCTGGATTTTAGCAGAATAACTAAAATCTTGCAGCTTTGCCTTAAAGTGACCCGACACATTAAAAACAAATGTTAAAACGCGGCGCTAGTCCCGGTGTCCAGTTTCAGTGTTTGATCAGGTCCAACAAACCATTTATCAGTCTGATTCTACATTAAAACACGCTTTCAGTTCTGATTTATAGGAATCAGCAGGTTCTGAACATCTCAGGCCTTCAGGCAGAGAAACTAAACGCTGCCTCACCCTGTTTGGTTCTGGCTCCAGAGCGCAGAGTCAGCAGATCACTCTGCATGGTTCCTACAGACCAGGAACTCAAAGTGTTTCAGCTCCAAACCATTTATGGACCAGCAGCAGAACCAGTAACAGTGGAGTCTAGTGGACCTGGGACTGGTTCCACAGAGAGATGAAGCTGCATATCGTGGACATGGAAACGTTTAGCTCTCTATGATCTGAACCACTTTAGATCAAACGAAACAATAAAAAATAATTCTGAAACGATAAATTGATCAGGTCTGGGTTGAGGCTCCGCGCTCCTATTCCTGTCTGACAGCATGCAGTGATGATGTCATCGGGTCGTCGTCCAGAATGCGCCAACTGTCCTCCATCTTCCATGCAATCCAACACATGTCCGGCTTCCTCTGCGGCGCCGCCCTGCTGCCGGCCTCCTGCCGTCGCAGCATCTGCTGCAGATATGCCGCAGGAACTCACGCATCATCAGCTCTGATCCCACTGTTATCCTGGCAACGGGTTCTGAGGAGTTCTGGGTTCACTGATCCCAGCAGCACGGGAACAGCTCCGGTCCGGTCTGACCTGGTTCCTCTCTGAACTGGTTCTGGTCTGAAGTGGACCTGTTTGTGGGAGTTGCACCCTTCCAGTGTTGCTGGACCTCTTTACATTGGTTCTGCTCTCATCCCCACTTCCAGGTGGGCGTGTCCTCACTCATTCACTCTTCCTCTTTCCCCTTCTCTTCTTCCTCCTCCTCCTCTTATTCCTCTTCCTCCTTCTCTGTTCTGCATCGCTGTCGTTCCTCCATTTTGTTCGGGGTGATCCTTTGAGTTCATCTGGTTTGTGGAGTCGCTTCCCCCCCGTCAGACACGCCTCCTCCTCTGACCGCCGTGCGTTTTCCCATGGTGCCTTGCTGCGCCTGTTCCTGGTTCTGTCGTGGGTCCGTGGGTCCGTCCTGTTAGTCCAGTGTTGTGGCTTGTTGTCAGAGTGGACCATGTGCATAAAGCTCCACGGCTTCCTGGTTTGACACACGACTCATTCCCACATCTGGAATGTTACATGTCCTGTGCTGTGATGATGATGATGATGATGATGATGATGTGTGGGATTAATTATCAAGCTCCTGCTGCAGGTTGGGATTCTCCTCTGATGTCCAACCAGGCAGGTCTTCATTAACGGTTTCAGCTGTTTTTGTTTTCATTGTTTTGATTATTTTTTTGTTCTTCATGAAACACAAGAACTGATCAGATATGAACCAATAATCGTCTTTACTCTGATAAAACCTTAAAATGTCCCACATTATTAAGCTTTCCTGAAGGTGTCAGCGTCAGGCAGGTCAGAGCAGTGCTTCAGCTGGAGGTCAGAGGTCAGCTGTGACCCAGAGAGGTTTAGTAAACAAACCCCCAGGTGACCCGGAAAGTTTTCACACCTCTGAACTTGATGCTTTTTCTGTGACAGACCAACACAAAGTTCAATGTGGACATGTTTTGATCAGCAGAAATCTGAAAAGTGTGGTGTGCCTGTGTTTTGACTTCATATTGGGGCTTTATCGTGTTGTTTTTCATTTATCATAATAAATTTTACTATAATAAGAAATTAGATTTGTTATTGTCAGAATAAATTATTATTGGTGATATTGAAAATCCCCCAAACCTGTTGGAATTGTTAATGTTACTTATTTCTGCAGTGCTTGTTAATGAGAGTATCAATAAATATCAATACATTTGACACATGACTGGTGTCCTAAAAATACGCATTTCAGCAGCGGTCTTTGTGTGCTTTTGTGCATCTTAAGGTCATAGCTGTACGGTTCTCTGAAAAAATGTAGTAAAATATAGTAAATATTTCTTATTGTTACTTTCCTTATCAAAATAATACAACAAAATATTATGATAAAACATCCAGTCTACATCGCTCACCTCTGCACATCCAAAGCCTTTGATCTTAGTTTCAGTTTTGAAGTTTATCAAAATGAAGGGGGCTGAATGCACTCCGCACTTTTCAAATTTGTATTATACTTCCACTTCACTGCTTTTTGTTAATCTGTCACATAAAATCCCCCTGAACCTCCGATTCAAAGAAACCAAAAGTGAGAAAGTTTGGTGTTGTGAAAGCATTTGCAACACAGAGCTGTTGTGTGGAGACGGTTGCCCACGGCGACCCGGTTACAGATGATCGAGTCCAGCTGCAGAGCGGCTCCCGGCTGATGCAGCAGGATGCAAATCTGAAGTTTGTTTATGGAAATGCAGCCTGTTGCAGCGTGGCCACGGTCAGAGCCGCTGCAGGATGTGTTGATGGGTCTCCGTCGTGTTCCTCCAGCCCGGACTGAAGTTCTCTTATCTCCTCTGCTCCCTCCTCTCCTTTCCTCCTTTCTCTTTCATTTCAACTCATCAATTTATTTTCCTGCTTTCCTTCATGGAATTAAACCTATTTTTGTTTTCATCTCATCTTCACCATCATTCACCGTGTTTTCCCCTGAAATCCCTCCCCGCCCCCCGACCAGCCAAGACCCAAGACGGCATCGCGCTGGAGATCCAGCCGCTGAAGAGCGAGGAGGCCACCGAGTCGGAGGAGAAGGAGGAGGTGAAGCAGGTCAAGAAGGTCAACGTGACCAAGAAGGAGAAGTCTGTTCTGCAGGGCAAGCTGACCCGGCTGGCGGTCCAGATCGGCAAGGCTGGTGAGGAGTGCACGCACACACACACCCACGCACACACACACCCACGCACACACACACCCACGCACACACACATAGTGGGGCTGGGCATTTATCACAATAAATTTATTATCATGATAAGATTTTGATTCATTACTGTCACAATAGAATAATGACACTTAAAAAATCAAAACCTCCTAAAACTGTTTTGTCATTTTACACTGCAAAAACACCAAATTTTACCACGTATTTTTAGTCTCATTTCTAGTGCAAATATATTAGTACACTTGAAATAAGTCAAAACTAATTTACAAATATCTTTTCAGGAAGACATAGGAGTTTGTGTTAAGTAAATAATTCCTTAATGTTGGTAAATAAGTAATAGTTCCATTGGCATATAAATTTACTTATAACAAGATAATTTCCCCGTGTTATAAGTGAAATAATCTGCCAAAGGAATTAGTTCTTTTTCACCAATAGTAAGGAATTATTTACTTTTATATTTTATAAATATAGCTTTTATATCTTTCTGATAAGCTCCCTTTAAATTAGTTTTGTCTTAATTCAAGTTTACTAAAAAATTTGCTCAAGAACTACTTTGTAATATAGCGTGTTTTTGCAGTGTACTATTTTTCTCCACTGTTTCTTTCATATAGGTGTTTTAATAAATTTGAAAATATGACTAAATGCACTTTAGTAATAGAAATCACACTTCTTTATGTGAGTAGTGTCCTAAAGAAATCATTACAAGTGGGAATGTTTCTCAAGAGCATTATCTGTGTTTGTGGGGTTATTATAGCAGTCACGAATATGGGACTGTTCCTTTAACGGCTCAGCGGAGAAGCTGATTGGTTGCTGAGCTTGGGGGTCAAAATGCACTTAGTTTTATTAGATGGATTCTCTATTGGGAACAGGATTCATCCTGAAATTGAAGGTGTTTTCTGTCTCATTTCAATTGACCCTAATGCACCGTTACATGACTGAAACATTTGGGTCGCAGGACGACGGACGGGTCGCCAGGAAGCTTCAGAATCAGAAACAGACAATTTAATGTTCAGTTTTATCTTCAGTTCTGAACATACAGGGCACATCTAGACTAAAATCATTTCTGTTCCTGTTGTCGCCCCAACAGGAACCTGCCAGGATGAGCTGCAGAAGATCAAACTGTCTGAACTCATGTAGTGTTGATCAGATTCATTAAGCTATATCAATCAGTTCATTCAGTTCAGAAATTCATACAAAATCAACAGATCCCGGCATTCTTTCACTCTAATGTGTAATTGTGAGTTTATTGCAAATTTTCATCAGAAATTGTCAAAAACTTTTAAGTGACGTTTAAGTGATTCATGCTCCCACCTGCAGGTGGCAGTAGTTCTTACTTCTGCCTCAACTTGATCTGATAAGTTTTACTATAACTTATAACACCACATCGATCACTATAACTACTATAGTGATCGATAACAGTTATCGATCACTATAACTGTTATAACAAAGTTGAGGTATTTCACTTGCTTAGCCTGGTGCTAGGGGGCGCCAGAGCGGTCCACCAGCTGTGTCTATATTAAAAAATATTAAAAGTTGACAGGAAATGTAAACATTTGACGCAATAATTATGTTTTTGGAAGACACTCTTGGCAATACTTAGACACCAGCTTAAAAAGGCAGACACACTGAAATACATTTAAAATAAATATTGATTTTTGGTATTTCAGTTAAATCCTAACCAGCCAGTGGATCTCTGGTCACATTTAAAAGTAAATAAATTAAAACAAATGTCTAAAATGAACATTATGATTCAGCATATATGTATGTTTAAATAAATATTCTTTAGGTAAAAAGAAAGCCTGGCGGTGGGGGGAATAAAGCCTGCAGCCCGCCAGGCTTATAAAACACTGGAGGAAACTCTGATTTTAGTTCTTTAAAACGGTTGTGTTCAATTTGTCTGCTTGTTGTTTTTCTTCATTTCTTTTATATATAGGTTTTTGATGAGAGCTTTAATAAAGATGAAATATTGCAAATATTTCTTAAGTAGCACAGCAAAATCAGTGACTTTGCTTTAAAAATTTTGTAAAGAATTCTTTAAATTCCTTAAAAATTTAAAGAATTCTCTAAATTCTTAAAAAATTTAAAGAATTGTGAAATCTTGGAGGGACTGATTAATGTAATCAAATAAATATGATGGATCAGAAAACTTGAGAATCCACTTATCATCGATTACGTCTTAATTAATTCCTCTTAAAAACCTGATAAAGATGTGAATGTTCAGAAGAACCTGGGATGGTACCGGCACTGATAACATGTTCTGGTTCTGTTTCCTCCCCCAGGTCTGTTCATGTCCGCCCTCACCGTCATCATCCTCATTCTCTACTTCGTCATCCACACGTTCGCGATCCAGGGCCGCACCTGGATGGCCGAGTGCACGCCCATCTACATCCAGTACTTCGTTAAGTTCTTCATCATCGGCGTGACAGTTCTGGTGGTGGCGGTTCCCGAGGGGCTGCCGCTCGCCGTTACCATCTCTCTGGCCTATTCTGTCAAGAAGATGATGAAGGACAACAACTTGGTGCGCCACCTGGACGCCTGCGAGACAATGGGCAACGCCACGGCCATCTGCTCAGACAAGACGGGCACGCTGACCATGAACCGCATGACCGTGGTGCAGGCGTACATCGGAGACACGCACTACAGGACGGTCCCGGAACCCGACGCCATCAACCCGGGAACGCTGGACACGCTGGTCAACAGCATCTCTGTCAACTCCGCCTACACCACCAAGATCCTGGTGAGGCGCCATCTCTAGAACGGCAACCAGACGCGGAGCAGAGCAGGTGTTTGACATTTTATTGTTTCAGCCTCCAGAGAAGGAAGGCGGCCTCCCGCGCCATGTCGGCAACAAGACGGAGTGCGCCCTGCTGGGCCTGGTGCTGGACCTGAAGAGGGACTACCAGCCAATCAGAGATGAGATCCCAGAGGAAAAGATGTACAAGGTTTACACGTTCAACTCCTCCCGCAAGTCCATGAGCACGGTACTGCGGAACGCTGATGGAGGCTTCCGGATGTACAGCAAAGGAGCGTCGGAGATCGTCCTGAGGAAGTAAGCATGCAACAAATGGAAGATTGCAGAAGCAAACACTCAGAAACGAAATGCTCAGTGGCTGGCAGGTGTAGAAACAAAATGCTCAGCAGCTTGGCACCAGCAGAGAAACGAAACACTCTGCTGCCACTTAGCAGAGAAACTAAAAGTTCAACAGCAGCTGAGGGAAAAAAACAAAATGCTCAGCAGCGGTTGGACAGAGAAACAAAACGCTCGGCGGCGGCAGCGTTTCATTTCTCTGCCCAGATAAACGAAACGCTCCGCTCACCAGTTGGGCAGACAAAGTAAACTCTCTCTGGTGGCTGGGAGGAGAACTAAATGTTGTTAGTGTTTTATTTCAACACAGCACTTAGCCGCCACCAAGCCTTTCGATTCTTTGGCAAAGAAATAAAACGCGCGATGGCCACTCAGCAGAAAGCAAAATCCTTGGCGCCTGTTGGTCAGAGAAACAAAACCCTTAGCAGAGGTTGGGCTGAGACCTGATTCACTCAACGCTCCAGTTGGGTGGAGAAACCTGCATGCTGGCTGAACGTTCTCTCTCTGCTCCTCGCCAGATGCTCCCGGATCCTAGACGCCAAGGGTCAGCCCCGTGTATTCAAGACCAAAGACCGAGACGAGATGGTGAAGAAGGTGATCGAGCCGATGGCATGCGAAGGGCTGCGGACCATCTGCGTGGCGTACCGGGACTTCCCTGCCGAGGCCGGGGAACCCAACTGGGACAACGAGAACGACATCCTGAACGAGCTGACCTGCATCGCTGTGGTGGGCATCGAGGACCCCGTCAGACCCGAGGTACTCCCCTGGTTCGGTTCTCTTTTAAAAGCAGCAGAAGTTGCTTCTGAAGTAATGAGGCAGATTTTTCTGTCTAACAAAAGTTATTCGCACCCGGACATCTTTGTTCCGTTCTGGAGGCAGTTGAGTCTGCAGCTGTGTAGTTGCTAAAAATCACTTTAATACACAGCTAAATGGCAGGCTACTTTGCTAGCTTGCTACAGTTTACATCTGGAAATTTCTCACATGTGCACAATGCTGGAGGGCAAAAATATGATTCTTTCACGTTGTCCACAGCCATAGAACAGTCCTGTTAACTAAATGAAGCCTGAAGATGAAGGAATTATTCATTTGGTTCAGTGCACCACAGCAAAGGGAAAAGTAACGCAGAAATAACGGTGAAGAACAACTCAAAGTCTCTTGTGTTCGTTTTTCCTGATCTCTGCTTTGCTATGTTACACAGACCTGTTGCCATAGCAACTGACCAATAACAACACCACTAACGTATCAGGATTCAACACCAAAACCATGCAAACATTTCCCACACAAAGAACAGAACATTCAGTCAGTTACAGTTTTATGTTTTCAGGCTGGCGATCGTCTGAACACAGCGGTGGCTGATTAGCTCATTTAAACACCTGCTCTACTGATGATCTGTTAGAGAGTTGGTGTGCGGGTCGCCTTGTTTTTTTTTTTTAACATAAGCTAAATACGCAGAATTCTGGAGCACGTTTACATGCTAGGGTTGTCAAAGTCAAGCTAGCGTAACTTGACCTTTTTCTCTCCCTTTTTTATTAAAACCTTTTCCTGACCTTTTTATGTAGTTGTCGCAGGGTTGACAATTCGTAGCAAAGCACTGTGTCCCTTTTACTTTTGGCATCACGGTGGCGAAGCTTCTCTTCCTCTAACAGCATGTTGCTCCAACCCTCCAGGTACCCGCGGCTATAGCTAAGTGCCAGCGGGCGGGAATCACTGTGCGCATGGTAACCGGGGACAACATCAACACGGCCCGCGCCATCGCCACCAAGTGCGGCATCCTGCTGCCAGGAGAGGAGTTCCTCTGTCTGGAGGGCAAAGAGTTCAACACGCAGATCAGGAACGACAAGGGAGAGGTAATAACACTCAGAGATCACTGAAAAGATTAAATGTCTGTTAAAACAAAACTTTATGTGTTTGTAAAAACTCATTTTATTACTTGGGGTGGGTTTATCGTCCTGAACTTTTCTGTAAAGTTCTCATCCTTGATGATTGCTGCTCAAACTAAATCTGAACGTTTTATGTGGACTCAGATATTTTTATTAATAATAAAATATTTCTGTTTTATCTGGACCAGATGGTTGAAGATTCTCACACAGAAGTTGGAAAATAAACCAGTAAACCAATAATTATTTCTACTGCTGTTAATGATTTATCAAACATAAATTGTTACAGACAAAATAAGTTAAATAAAAGTGAAAGAATTATATTGGGTTTTTTTTTTATTTTCTTCAGTTATGAAAGCTGCTGATTGAAGCTGAAGAAGCATTTGGAGTGTAATTAGCCTGACCTCTCTGCAAAAACACAAAATAACACCAAATAATTTTTGTCTTGTTTCTAGTGCAAATATCTTAAAATTCTTAAAATAAGAAAAACTAATGTACAAGTAACTTTTCAGCAAGAAATAGGAGCTTGTTGTAGGTCAGTAATTCTTTAATGTGAATAAAAAAGTTTTATTTCCACTGATGTGAAACATGTTATAACATGGGAAAAATGTCTAGTCATGAGTGAAATAATCTGCCAACGGAACTAGAACTTTTTTTAATCAATATTAAATTAACTTAAAACCTGTATCTTGCTGAAAAGTAAGTTTCATTGTATTTAAAGTGAACTAAGATATTACTAAGAAAAACACTTGGTAAGATTTTGTGTTTTTGCAGTGCTGCAGCTGGACCTTCATAAACTACGGAGCCCTACAGGGGACATGGGGAATTTTTGTTTCTCTTGCATTACCTCGCAATAATGTACTGATTAGTTGATTTGGCATAACTGAATACTGTAAGCCTTCCTTACAGTGGCCGTCGTACTTTCTGCTATTACATAAGGTTTTCATGAGGTTTTTCCATGCATGTTAATATCTCGTTGTGAAATACCTGAAGTTTTATATCTTTTTCTTCAGGATAGAAATGCATCAAAAACCATTGATATAAACAGAACCTTTCCATAAGTAGGAAAGAAAGAAAAAATACAACCAAACTATTTGGATTATTTCTGAGTTATTATCGTGGGTAATCAGTCATCTGACAGTTTTGATTGTGTCTCTTTTGTTGGTCTGGGTTAAAGGGCCGTTTTCATCTCAACCACATACAATCAGATATAAACATGCAGTGAATAAATCGATTTTCAACCAGTTTTTACACCAAAGAGTTAATAATAATAAACACGTTTTCACTGAGGCTCCTTATATGTGTATATATTTGAAAATTTAAATTGACATTTGTGACTGTACACAAAATAGACCAGCAAGTACTGCAGTAAGCATATTGAGAGGGAACGCAAAACTTATTGTAAGGGAACGCAAAACTTATTGCGATGTAACGCAAAGAACATTTGTCCCCATGGCCCCTAGGGGCCTCCGTAATAAACTAAAACATGCCATTAAATTATCATTATTATTGTTATTTATATCCATAATCTGGTTTTAAGGTTGAACAGGAGCGTCTGGACAAAGTCTGGCCCAAACTTCGGGTTTTGGCGCGTTCATCGCCGACAGATAAACACACCCTGGTTAAAGGTGAGCTGCTCCTCCTCTTCCTCCTCCTCCTCAGGTGCTCCTCCTCACCTTCTGCTCCTCTGTGTCAGGAATCATCGACAGCACGGTGGCAGAAACCCGACAGGTGGTGGCTGTGACGGGAGATGGCACCAACGATGGCCCTGCCCTCAAGAAAGCCGATGTCGGCTTTGCCATGGTAACCGTTTGCTTCACATCGTCTCAATCCCAGCTGGAGTTTCTCCGCTCCGGTGACTAAAAAGGAAAATGAACGGCGTCTTGGATTCATGGAGGCTCCTCCCTGCAGGGTTCCTCCTCCTCCTTCAGATCAGATCAGAGATTCCTGGGATTCATGAGGAGTTTCCACATTCACACCAGATTAACTCCTAAAGCTTCACAGAGCTGTTGGTCCATCCAGACTGGATCTGTGATGTTCTGACCCAAAGTTAAAACAACCTTTAATCCAAATCCACTCATCATTCACAAATTTTGCCCGGAATTGCAATTTTTCTACAAATCTGAGCAATGAGATAATTTTCAGGATTTCCTTCTTTTCTGACCAATCACTGCAACTCGGCTGAATTTTGACCAATCCCTGCAGCCCCCTTCTGATTTAACTTCCTGTTTCACGTCTCCTGAAAGGCGAATCTACAAGATGAAGTCAGGTGTGACGCTAAGCCGTTTTAAAAAGTGCTGCAGGATTTGCTTCTGCTGTTTAAACAAACACAGAGCACGGATGGGACATGACCCCTGACCTCTTTCAGCTGTTCCAGGTGTTTAATCAGTTGTTACAATGTGGAAAGGTGATTTTCTGAGCTGTCTTTAAACGCATCATAAGCGTATACAAGCTGAGGGCGGTTACACCTGTGGATCTGATAACTGAGGAGAGTTTGCTGCATGGCACGTCTCGTCATTTTCAGTAATTAGCCAGAGCAGAAAGGAAACAAAAATTTTCAGTTTTCTTCCAAACAAACCCTGGAAGTTGATTAATGCTGTTGCATTCAGATAATGTTAGCTAAATGATGATCCAATCCAGTATATAATATAAATCTAGTTAACATGAATATTATAATGTTGACCTTACCTATTTATAACCTTATAACATAGTTAATACCAGGAATACTCCTGACCAGCTTTCATTTCTCTTCAGAAGCTGTTCTCACTGTTTCTTATCACATATTTAAAATTATTTTTTATTGTCACACTAGAAGAGCAAAGAGTCAGGGAGGAGACATTAGACCAGAGGCCAGCAGCAGGACGGTGAGGAGGATGATGATGATGATGATGATGGTGATGGTGATGATGATGCAGGGTTTTCTCAGGTAAGGAGGGATTATAACCTGATAAGAAAAGACAAGGAAAGGGAAAGTTATGTGCAAGAATTTAAACTTTTTTTTTAATCATGTTATGACAAATATAAAAGCTAAAAGATTTGCATCTTTTTGGAAAAGGTGCCACAAAATCAGTATTCATAAAAAATCCTGAAGGGACTCATAATATCACTGACCAGCAGATGGCAGCAAAGGACTGCCATTATGACTCCAGCTATGTGTTTAAAATTCGTCAACAGGCACCAGCGGTAAAATTTCAACAATAGTCTCCAAGTTCGCCCATCCAGTCTACATATGCTTTGTGGACTTAGAGAAGGCATTGAGCTGTGGGAACCCCGTGGGGGTCAGCATGGGGTTCCACGGACTGTCGATCTACGTTCCTACCCTCATCTGTGGTCATGTGGCTTTGAGTTGAGACCAAATGAATGAAATCACGGGTCCAAGCAATCAGAAGGAGACCTCTGCTGACCCGTCCTCTGTCAGGATGTCTCCGTTAAAGCTCCTTCCTGTTTTCATCGATTTGTGGGCTCTGTTAGCATCCTGCAGAGATGTGCAGCTCATCCTGCGTGTCACCTGCAGGGCATCGCCGGTACCGACGTAGCTAAGGAGGCCTCCGACATCATCCTGACCGACGATAACTTCACCAGCATCGTGAAGGCCGTTATGTGGGGCAGGAATGTCTACGACAGCATCTCCAAGTTCCTGCAGTTCCAGCTGACTGTCAACGTGGTGGCCGTGATCGTGGCCTTCACCGGCGCCTGCATCACCCAGGTAACTGTCCGCCTCCGCCCCCTCCAGGCCGAAATATGATGGCCGCAGGTTTCTGACCCACTGGTACAAACCAGAGTCATAAATCAGTTTCAGGTTGATATCTGAGTATATCAACCTGAAACTGATGTTTTAGTGAACATTAATGAAAATGTTCACTAAAACATTTTCATTAACTGAAATAAATTAAAACGGTAATTAATGGGGAAAAACTACAACTAAATGGGATTACATTGTGCATATATAAAACTAAAGCATTCTGAATTATTTCTACATGTAATGGCCTTTTTTGTGTTTATGAAGCTATTTATTAGCTTTTCGAACTGATGTGAAATAGATTTTTTTCCCCCACACAATCAGTTTGCATCAGCTGTCGGCAAATTACGGCTTTTACCGAAATCCATAAAATGGCAACACCAAAACTTTCTGTTGAGTGGTCATTATCCAATTGACGTTTACGTAATCACAATCTTTAGGTGAATTCTGCTCCTAAAAATTAAATAAAAAATGTAATTATGTATGAAAAAACTAAAACTACTGCTATAACTAATAAAAACTAAACTACAACTAAGCAGTATTTAACTAATAAAAACTGTCAAACTCTCTAAAACTGAATTAGACAAACAAAAACTCAACAAAATAAAACTAAAGGTAATTTTATTTATATAGCACATTTTCTGCAACAAGTCTATACAGAGTGCTTTACAGGATTTAAAAGGAAATAAAAACAAAATAACAAACCAAAGGAAAGAGCAAAAGAAGAAAAAGCTAATAATGTTGATCCAAAGTAAATAAACTAAACAATAATGAAAAACCCTAAGCTACTCTAGTTTGAGATGATTTAATAAGAAAATGTTTGAATGTCGTTTCTGTCTGGCAGCAGTAATTCCAGCCAGCTAATCAGATGCTATTCAACACATTAGTGAATTTGTCGCTTATTGATTGAATCGTGTGATTTCCTTGGAAGAGGGCTCTGACTGAAGCGTTGAAGAAGATGATAGTTTCTGGTCGTCTTCATGGTGTCAGGAAGTGATGCGACCAGGAAGCTGAACTCCTGAACCGCGGCAGAGCAGAACATCTGGAGGCTGTGTGTTAATTAAGAAGCTCACAGCTGGCACAGTGATAACTAACCGCTCTGCAGCACCGGCAGCATCAGCCAGGCCGGGATTCAGCCTGAAACCATGGCAACCCGTCACATCCGCGGTCCTGAAATAAAACAGGAACTCAGCAGGTCTGCAGGCTCGGATTTTCCCCCATCAGCAGCATCAGCGGCGGCGGCGCTTGGTGCGTGTTGAGCCACCGGCATGTTGACACGCATCATTAGAATCGGTCTGTGTTGAACAATCTGGAGGTGGGGGGTGTTAACGAAGTAAAATAATGTGACCAGATAGTGACAGCCTCGCTGTGAACACACACGCTCTCTGCACCAACATGGCCTCCACATGCAGCGAGTCACACTCATAAAATGATTATATCTCTTCTTCTACTGTTATTTTAAAGATAAACATCCGGTTGTTTTAACCTGATTTTATCATCTTGGCCTGGCACAATAACTAAATTTAGTCTGTGACAAACTTTCCCAGAAGTTATTGCAATTTATGATAATTTTGTTATTTTGAGATAATTTTCAAGTTACCTAATAGTAATGACAAAATAATGCAAAGATCAATAAACTTTAAATTCTGATGAACATTTTACACTGGAGCTGGTAGACATTTTAAATATCCAAAATAAATAAACAAAACAACAAATAAAATGAATTATGAAGTGTCTGAAAACAAAATTATCCTTCAAAGAAAGACTAGTTGAGACCAAAATACCTGACTGGAGAGTTTTGGTAGAAAGACAGAAAAGAGAAAAACAATAAATTATCCAAATGGAAGTTTGTTATAAGTTATCATGCAATAAATTGGTTTATTGCTTATTATGACTGGACTAATCAAATCATGACCTTTTACCTTTTGCCACATCACAACTTTCATTTCCTTTAATCAGATAGTGAAGCTACAGAGGATTTAGATGCTAATCGCTAATAAGGGAATTTATTTGTGTTGGAGAAAAGATGTGAAACGGCGCCATGTGAAAAAATTTATTTGAGCCTAAAAGTAGCAAGATGGTGAGACTTTGTCGTCGGTTACCATGGTGACAGACGTGGTTTTAACTGGAAACCCAGAGGACGGCTTTAAAAGTCATGTTATTGTTGACCTCAGGGCTAACGTGTGCTCCACTCTGCAGGACTCCCCTCTGAAGGCCGTGCAGATGCTGTGGGTCAACCTCATCATGGACACGCTGGCGTCCCTCGCCCTGGCCACCGAGCCGCCCACTGAGTCGCTGCTGCTACGCAAACCCTACGGCCGCGACAAGCCCCTCATCTCCCGGACCATGATGAAGAACATTCTGGGCCACGCTGTGTTCCAGCTCATCATCATCTTCACTCTGCTGTTTGCAGGTGAGCTTAGCTCAATGTTGGCTAATGCTATCAGCGTGCAGGTTGTAGCTACAGCTTCTGGTCGTTTCTCAGGGGAAAAGTTCTTCGACATCGACAGCGGCCGCAACACTCCGCTGCACTCCCCGCCGTCTGAACACTACACCATCGTCTTCAACGTGTTCGTGATGATGCAGCTCTTCAATGAGATCAACGCCAGGAAGATCCACGGCGAGAGGAACGTGTTCGAGGGCGTGTACAAGAACCCCATCTTCTGCAGCGTGGTCCTGGGCACCTTCGCCCTGCAGGTACCATCATCATCATCATATTACGTCCAAAATCTGGGTCCAAACATTCTTTTTATTTAACATTCTTTTGTTCAACTGCTTTTAAGTTTCTATGAAGAAAAAGAGAAAATTAAATGTTCTCAATTCCCACATTCAAACTAAACCCCAAAATATAAACAGAAAGGTGGCCCTACTGAGACGGTCAAAAAGAACAGAAAGGTACAAAATATAGGAAATAATCCAAAATATATTAAAGTGACAGAGAAAATCATTTAACTAAAGTCTATAAACAGAAAGGACTTATAAACTTATAAATAACTAGGATATGTCCAAAGCACATTCTGATGCTTTTGAAGGTGCTGAATGCTGTCTGGTAGCTGTTGTATTCTAGATCTGTGTCCAGGTGGGAAATGGAAAAGGAAGGATCTGACCCACATTCAGGTGGTGATGGATTCCTCTGGTGAAAGCATAACAAACAGTTTCTTCCTCTCCTGCTCAGATCATCATCGTTCAGTTCGGAGGGAAGCCGTTCTCCTGCGCGCCGCTCACCATCGACCAGTGGCTGTGGTGCGTCTTCGTGGGAATGGGCGAGTTGCTGTGGGGACAGGTGAGTTCCACCCACACACCTGGCTGAAGGGGAGCTTTGTGCCGCTGCCACGTTGCCGTAGCAACCATCGGCATGGCAATGAGCTCCTGTTTACGAGTTGCGAGGGAGAAGGAGCCGCAGCATCAGTCCCTCTGTGTGGTTTGATGGCGCTCTGGCCCAAACGGCAGCGCTGAGATAAAGATGAAAGCTGGTTGGACCAAAACAAACAGCTTTGCAATAAATCAATTAATCACACTATAAATTAAAACAAACTCAATGATTTACATTTGCATTATTCGTTTATTAAATGTTTCTCTCTCTTCACCAAAAATTGAGTGACTAAAGTCTTCAGTTTGGTGTTTTGGTCTCAACTAGACAATTTTGTTTTTATAATTTATTTTATTTGTTGTTTCTGTTTTGTTTATTTTGGATAAAGGTGGGCAATATGGACTTAAAGTTTTATGTTATGGTACTATTGTAATAAATATAAAAGTGACAATAAGAACCATTTATTAGTAACTTTTTAAGCAACTTTAGTCAGAGCTCAACAATTACTAATCTTGAAAAATATTTGTAGGACACCAGTTAGATAAAGAAGTGTGATTTGTGTCACTAAGATGCACATAGTAACTGTATTAATCACATGTTCAAATTTAGGGATATTTATACTCATTAACAAAAAAACTGAGAAAATAGTAAAATTAACAATCCTGATGATGCAGGTACTTTTAGAGTTTTAAAAACCATTAATTGGGATTTACTGTGATAGTGACAAATCTAAATTCTGTTAAGAAACACATGATAAATTATAAACAAAATGGTAAATGTATGTTTAAAATGTCCTGCAGTTCCAGTGTTAAATGTTCATTAAAATTTAACATTTATTGATCTTTGAGAATCTATTCTTGCATAATTATATTATATTATATTATATTATATTATATTATCGTTTATTGCAATAACTTATGGGACAATTTATCATCCAGCAATATTTATTGTAACGGGCCTACCAACAGCAAACATAGAAACTAGAATTATTCAATCTATGAACTAAATGTTGAAACTCCTCCACTGCTGGTGGAGCCAGGCTAAACCAGTCCAGACTGGCAGGATGTTCTGGAAAGCGGGAAGTAAGCTGGTTCTCCCGTCCTCAGCTGATCTCGGCCATCCCGACCCACCACCTGAAGTTCCTGAAGGAAGCGGGCCACGGCATCACCAAGGAGGAGATCCACAAGGAGGAGCTGACGGAGGACACGGACGAGATCGACCACGCAGAGATGGAGCTGCGGCGAGGCCAGATCCTCTGGTTCCGAGGGCTCAACCGGATCCAGACCCAGGTACCGCTAACCGTCCCAGTTCAAATTGGTTTTACTCCTCACATCAAAGCTCTGCTGAACTGGGCAGCGTGTCGGCTTCGTAGTGTCTCCTGTCTTCAGCGACAAGACCGAGGTTCTGTTAATTTCACACTCTGCTGCAGATCCGCAGCCCAGAACCTCTTCATTAAAACCTCCAATTAAAGCGGCAGGCCACCTGCTGACGGCCACAGAACTCCGGCTTAAACCAGTCAGGACTGCAACTGGTTACCAGTTCAACCAGTTCTGACAGACCAGAGGACCATTTATCCTCTAGTTAGTGCAACTCTTACACACAGTGGCATGGAAACCAGGCTGGAGACTGTGTGCGTGTGTGTGTGTTTGTGCGTGTGTGAGATCCTCCTACAGGATCAACACACACTGAGCAGCAACATGTCCAGTTGGTCCATTCTGTCCCTGTTGGCTTCATTAGCCTTGATGCTAACACCCACGTCCAGTAGCAGCAGCCAGCACACACACACACACACACACACACACACACAGTTTGTAGTTCTTCTTGGTAAGCAGAAGCAGCTCAGTGAGTAAATTATCACCCCTGCTTATTCATTTCTGCATTAATTAACTGGAGACGATCAATTAAGATCCGTCCAATCACGTCAAAACATTTAAACTCCTATTTCAGTCCCGATTGTTTTGTTTTTATTTTTATCAATCGTTTACACAGGAAAATCTCTTGAAACTCATTTAAAAGAGACTCTGTTACACACATCATCAGCAAATAACATAAAAACAATATTAATAGAATCTACTTAACTCTTATAAAAGTCAGTACCTACGGATCTGAATTGTAGCCAGTCAGATACAGTTTAATAAGCTGGTTGGTAAAACAGGATCAGTCATATTAAGCCCAGCACCTTTGAAACAGCCCAGACTCCTGAGCAGGCATATGGTAACAGTGGGGAGGAACCACTCCCTGCTAGCAGGAAGAAACCTCCAGCAGAGCCAGAAACTCAAAGCTGTTTCTGTTTTCCATCAGTGCCTCTTAAAGACACTGCAGCCTTTTCCAGTGCTTCACTGGTGCTGGTGTTACTCAGCACCAGTCTGCGGCTGCTCCAGAACGAATAACTGCTCTTATCGTGAGCTGGAGGCGGGCTCATGGGAAACAGCAACCAATGAAAACGCAGCGTGCTCCAAAAACAGAAAAACTGATGACAGATTAGCATCAGACAACAAAACAGCCCTGGTTTATTAGTTAATGAGGCGATGGGAGGCCTTCTGTTTGCAGAAATATAGTCAAATCATTGTAGCTAAAATGTCTTCCTGCTCTCTAAGCTTCTCATCATGTGGTTCTAACTGGGCTTTCGGAAAGCTAACCAGTTAGGAATCGACTAACTGGTTAGTCTGGTTTCTAGAACCAGAAACACTAGAAAGAACAGCACTAACAGCAGCAGCTGTAGATTATCCATCGATGGAGAGCAGTAGGAGAAAGTAGCAGAGGGAGGAGAAGTGGATTATGTCCTACAGCAGTCTAACTACAGCACTAGCCCAGGGTAAGCTAAGCCTGTCTGTCTGGTCTTCCACTGAGGATCCGATCGGCACCAGGAGCCCAACGGGTCCGAATGTTTCAGAGAGAAGAGATCCAGTCGAAGCGCTCACCTGAGAAATGAGGAAGCCGTTTCCTCTTGTTGTCGTGTATCAGTACGATCGTCCTGCTGGGACAGGAGGACGGCAGGACGGGGAGGCGAGCTAATTAGCTTCTTATCTCTTTGTGCTCCTCTTCGTCTCGCCCTCCTCCCTAATCCGGCGGGGCGGCGCTGCTCCGCTTGACGCCTCAGCAGTCAAACACAGAGGGGGAATAATTGGTACAAGCAGCACCTCACCGCTGAGACTTTATCAGTCATTCTAAATGACATTTCTCCTCTTTCTGCTCCCTGCGTTCCTCTGAGCGCTCTCCATTCATCCAGCTCCGCTTCCGTCCCTCGGATGAACACGTCTCTAAATCACAACAGTTCCTCCATGACTTCCTCTTCTCTCTGCCTCCATCTTTGTTTCTCCCTCATGGTTCTGTTTCTTCACGCATCGGCCAACATACTCACGGTGTTCCTCAGGACTGTGGTGTTTGTCCTGGAGGGAACCAAAGCAGAACTTTGTCCTGGTTTCCGGCCTGATTCATTTTCTGATTTCTAGTGAAAACATAAAACGTTTTTCTTTAATGAAGAACAGATCAGATGCTCAGGTTAACAGAGTGAACGTCAATGTTTTATCCAGCGGTGAGCATCAGTAAAAAGTTAGCTATGCTAACTGCTAATCACAAAAGTTAGTTCCACTAATGCTAAAGCACTAAATTCAACCATCTTAATACCCTCATGTGTTATATTTCCCTCGACTGGATCAAATCTGCCATTACACACCTTCCTGTTCGGTTTGCTCTTCAGGACGTGATTCTTTGATCAGATCTTCCTCTAAAGGTTTCAGTTTTACAGAAGTTGACTTTTTCTAACTCTGTTTAGCCGTATCGACCACAATAAGCATGCAGGACATAGGTAGATTTTAAACTGTAGACAATAAATAAACGTAATTTTCTGCTCCGCATCCTGAGGAGAGGAAACATTACTGATGTGTAAATAGTTTTCACACACTTCAAAATAAGAGCGTGAATATAAACGTCTGGCTATTTAAAGAATATTTCAGAACCAAAACTTCAACACGGATCTTGAACTTTATTCAACCGAAAGTTTACGAAACAGCCAAATTAATTATCGCTTTTAAAAAAAATTCAGAAAAATAAATTTAGGGGAAACTAAGAGCGCTAAACATTTCAAAGTTAGCAAAAAGCTCAACTGTCTGCTGCAGGGTGCAGGTTTGTCATGTCCAAGTTTAAACATCTCCAGCTCAGAATTAGAACTTTTAAATTCAAATTCTCAGCTCAATTTAGGTATGGACTTTGACTAGGCCACTGAACAGGGTTCAGGGTTCTGTTCCACCCCAGTCTCAGGTTTTCTGCAGCCTCTAAAAGGTTTGCTTCCAGGATTGTCCTGATTTAACTCCAACCATCTTCAACTCCCCGTCTCTGATGCAGACCAACATTAAGCAGCTTCTGAAGGGAATTTGTTGTTTAAGATGCATCAAAGTACAGAGAGCTGAATAAAAATGAGAACCACACTTTACAGATTATATTCAATAGTCTGAAAATCCTCCATCAGATCATAAAATGTCAGTGAAATACATAGAAATCTGCGCTCTCATGTCAGAAAAGGAGAGGGTTTGTTTTTTGCTGATGGACAGAAATCCAGCAGATCCGTTTTCAGACGTAGTTCTGGTGGATTTCTGGAGTCTGAAGGAACCTTTCCACTGACCTCTGACCTCCTAACTCTGTTCAGATCTGCCTTTGTTTAACTCTCTGTCCTCTCTAACCCCTCTGTGAACGTGTCCCCGTCCTGCTGTCCTCTCGCTCTGTCTCTGCTGTCTAACTGTGGCTGTCCTCCCCCAGATGGATGTGGTCTATACCTTCCAGACGGGCCAGGCGGCGGTGCCCGGTGCCCTGCGCCGCCAGCCGTCCGTCGTCAGCCAGCACAATGACGCCACTGCCGCCAAAACTCTCTCTAGCCCCACCCACGTAGGGCTTAGCTCCTCCTCCTCTCTCACCAACTCGGCTGGGGCTCCGCCCCCTGCTGCTGCTTCCTCCTCCGCCGCAGGCAGTGAGTGTGTGACTGGAGGCCAGCTCACACGGCGCCTCGTCCAGGCTGGACTCTGTTTAATCTGCATGAAACTGCGTCTGTCCTCAGCAGGTGTCTGCATGTCCTCGTCTGATCACAAACTAGACAGGAGGTCAGGAGAGTTTTAGTTCTGAACAAAGATCTCAAACTGAGCCCCAGTAGCTGCTCCGCAGGAGGAAACCACCCAGAAAGACTTTGAGAGTACTGATAGCATCCCTCCAGGGGTCAGAGGTCAGGAGTCCAGGAGTAGAAGGGTCAGAGAACATGCAGACAGCCTCCTCTGCTTCATCTTCATCTCTTTCAGTTTCAGCTTGCTCTCAGCCGTTTCTCCTGCATGTTCTGGTCGTTTGACCTGTGAACTCGTGTAAAGACCTGGTGAGACTTGCAGCCGTCGAGTTGGAAACAGAAGAGAATAAGGCTTCTGATTGGTCGCCCTGCAGGCTAAACGATCCATAAATCCGCTACTCAGAGGCAGCAGCCTGGTTACCAAGATCAGTCTATGGGTTTAAATCCTTCGGGCTCCGCAAGTCTCTCATGGTTTAACATCCAGCAGTGTCTAAACTGTGTGTGTGTGTGTGTGTGTGTGTGTGTGTGTGTGTGTGTGTGTGTGTGTGCGTGCTCAGCTGCAGCTCTCCCTGTGGTTCAGCTTTGAACTGCAGGTTATTAATTATAATGGAGAGTGTGTGCTGGTGCGTATAAATCAGGGTGATCGGCAGCAGCCGCCTCATCAGAGGAAAGGCCTCTGGAGGACAGAGCAGGATTATGTTGGGTTGTGTTATCCGAAGGCTCCCAGTGACCCTGACGGGTGACGTGGCTTTGTGACCCGCAGGGGCGTGACCTCCTCTGACTGAGCCCTGGTTTCTGGTTCTGAGGCTCTGGTTGTCACGGTAACCCAACTGGATACAGGCTTCAGGAGTGAAGTTTATGGTCTGACTTGTACGAGGAATCCAACGCCAGCTCAGGTGGAAGTGTGACTGTTCAGAGTTCTTTCTGCTGACCCGGAAAAGAACCGGATATTATTCAGGATTTACCTGAGCCTCCCGTCCCGGTTTGTGGTAAAATGGATGATCCTATTCAGGATCAGGGAGCGCCGCATGTTTTCATCCCAGAGGGAAATTTAAGCCTTGTCCACAGGGAGCCGATCTTTGATGGGGTGGTAGGAATAACTATGCTGCCTAGTTGGTGTGTGCGTCCATATTCAGCTGCCTCCAGCATCATAACGAGCATTTTTGTCCTCTTGTGTTTAAGAATCTTTCTTGGTTTTCCTCCAAAGTTTGCAGTCATCGTTCCTTCGTTGTAATTGTTGTGATCTGTGGTTTTGCATCTCCCTGTCCAGATCCGGATGCACCCCCCCATCTCCCAAACCCTATGAATGTCCCATCAGCCCCGCTGCCTGTTAAAATCAGTGTTATTGCTGTTCATCTTCCTGCTCCTGACGTGTCCTTTCTGTTTGTTTCAGATTAAGGTGGTGAACGCATTCCGTAGTTCCATCTTCGAGATGGAGAGTCCACATTCCCGTAGCTCCATCCATAGTTTCATGGCCCATCCTGAGTTTTTGCCGCATTCTGAGGAGGAGGCGGCGCCGTCTCGGTGCGACACCATTGAGGAGAACAGCGACGCGATCAAGGAACTTCAATGATCCTCGGCGAAGGAGAAGCACCTGGCAGCAAGGAGCTCCTCCTCCCTCCCCTCCTCTTCATCACCTCCACCAGCTGGGTTGTTGCTCTGAGGAGGGCCATCATGACTCACCCTCTCCTCAGCACACATCCTCGCCCCACGCTGTCTCCATCCTGACTGTGATGTTGTTCAGTTTGTTCCTCCATCACCTCCATCCCATCAGCTGGGGGCGGAGCCTCCTCACCAGGAACATCTGCTTCTCGTTTAGACTCCCTCAGTTCACTTATAGAAATCTTCCTCCCCTTTTCACCTCTGCATGCTGCAGTGCATTGTGGGAAGGAAGTTTGTTCGCTTCCCAACACGGCAGCATCCAGAGACGACCCGCTCTCCGACCTCGTCCCGTCTGAGCCGGGTTCTGTTTCCCCCTGCCCCGGTTTATCCGCAGCGTTTGTCTTAACCTGATGCATGTTTTGATTTCCTGTTGAGTGGCATGATGGCCGTGAGTCCAGCGTTTGGACGCGTCTCTGTTCAGAGCTCCATGATCTTCCTGCTTGTCCCACGTTGGAGAACCTGAAGGAACCTGCAGATCTTCTGCTGTTTCGCCGCGACATGGTTGGCTCTGTTGATCACTACCGTCGCATTAAACACTAAGCGTTTCGTTTCACTCCCCTCTGACGGGAACGCCGGCGCCGATCGGCCCATCTGAGCTGCACCGGATCAGGTTAAACTTAAAGGGGTAGTATTATGTATTTTCCAGGCACACAGTGCCATTTTATAGCTCAATCAAGTAACTATTGTACCTTCACTTATAAAAGTGCTGTATATATCAAACATGACTTAAAATAAATTTCTTTACAATTTAACTCCTTGAAATTGGGACTCTGTCACTTTTAGAAGCTCTTCCTCTTTCTGACACTTTCCACTTGGAGTCTCTGCTCTGCGTGGAAAAAGCAGCGCTCAGTTAAACTACACACTTCTTCACCCATAGTGGTTGCCATGCAGATTAAAGGATTTCTCAAACATGCATGAAAGAATCAAGGCAACACTCCAGGTATGTTTTTGATGAAGGAATAACATAACCTGTTGTACAGCTCAAAATTTTACATAATACCCCCCCTTTAAAAATTACGGAAAAAATCAGAACCAATTTCAAACACCAGCGTGTTTAGCGTTTGGCCCGACTCAAACATAGAGCCCACTTTTCCTGCTCTGCGTGATGGAGGCCTGGCTGGAGCTCCACCTCGCCATCACAGAAGCCCCGCCCTCTCAGGCAGCTGAAAGAAGCTTCCTCTGCTCCCCTGTCATCACACACTAAGGAGTTTAAACATTCAGAACAAGCTGACTGCAGTACTGATCCGTTGGTTGGATCAATGCAGGAAGTTCACTGGAAGTGGAGCCATGAACAGAGTCAGAATGAGGCTGCAGACACAGACTGCCAGAGCGCAAAGCTTTTAAACCAGTAATGGACAGTAGGCTCAGTGTCTGCAGCTACAAGCTCCTGGGTCCCTCGTCGTCAGGCCTTCCTGGACTGCCCAGGTCATTTGTCGCCAGGAGCTCATGGATCGCCCAATGCCAGAAAGTCCTGGGTTTTCCGCCGCCAGGTGCTCTTGGGTTGTTTGCCCTCAGGCACTCCCAGATCGATCCACTGGGCTTTCCTAGATCGTTCTCCGCCAGGTGCTCCCAGATCGCTCGCCGCTGAGCGCTCCTGGAGCTCCTGAGTCGTCTGCCGTCGTTTCGCTTTCCTCGTTTGTCTGATTTTCGGTGAGCTGTCAGTGACATCACACGGCCAGCAGCGGAGCCGGCGTCTGCTCATCACCATCACCGTTACCCCGGCGACACCGCTCCGCCCTGCTGTGTTGGACAGGCGTCAGTGTGGAGGCCACACTGAGGTTTATAGGAGACTGATGATGTCACCAGTTGCCCTGTAGAGTTGAATCCACTGTGTCCCCGCCGCTTCCCGCAGCGGCGCGTCCGATCCCTTCAAACAGCCGTCGGCCTCTCCCGACGGAGGCGATGTGCTACTACTGCCATATTTTCCATGACTTGGTTAATCTTTTCCCCTCGACAAGCTTTTTCTAAGTACTCAGAGCCATATTTTCTAGGATGTTGTTTTCCGTCATTATTCCAGAGGCCCCACCCTGCCCTCCGAACACGACCAAAAATCGAGGAGAAACTCTTCAGTTGTCACTGCCGAACCGTGTTTGAAGGACCTCTCCGATGTTTACATGAGAAGCGGTTTGACCCCCCTCATCTGTTCCTCTCCTCAATCTTACTGTTTAACTGAGTAGGAAATCTTTCTTGCATGGTGTTCATATAAAATTCAATGTTTTGTTCATTTTTTACAATTCTTCTGTATTTTTATATTGAGTACTTTTTAATATTTTGCAGATGTATGAATCTGTGTACAGGCTGAGGAGTTTGGTGAGCGTTCAGAACCTGAATGATAGGAATCTGCCGTGGACTCTGTTTTTACAGCTCCCAATGTTCTGCCACGTGTGGCGTCCGAGTCACCTGACGTTAGGGCTCCCAAACCTGCAGTGACTTGTCTACTTCCTGTTGGCTGTTCACTTCCCATCAGCCCCTCTGGCTCCAGTTTGGTTTCTTTGTTGTAATGGTTCTGACTTGGTTTGAGTCCAACATTAAACAGGAATGTATCGTTATTCCTCCAACTTCTGGGTTTGTTTGTTCACTGGATCATGTTGTGTCCGGCTCCAGGCTCCACCCCTCATCCAGAGCTCGGCGCCGGTTGGGTCAGTCATTCGTTTACAACTTCTGTGGGACTCTGGGTCAGAACCGGGCCTATGATAAGGTTGGTGTTTAGACCCATCCACATTTCAGCCTCGTCTCAAACACTCAGTTTGGTCTCTGATCCGTTTCAACACGGAGACGATTAACCAAGTCCAGACGGACCTGAGAACAGAATTCCAGCAAAAACCTGAGCTTAGTGCCGGTAGAACCGGGTTGGCCCAGGTCCAGAGGTTATTCCAGAACCCAGACTTATCCATCCTGTAAATTCTGGCTGCACCAGTCGTTTTCCAGTCCGGCGCCTGGTTCTGGAGCCTGGAGCGGGACACAAGGTGCCGCTGCGCTCCATCTGACTTTCAGCCTACTGTGGAGAGGGCGGGACTGTTCAAGCTCTCTGACATCACTTCCTCTTCCTGCTGAACTCCTGCCCCTGACCAGCAGGTGGCGCATGTGTAAATATTGTCCTATAACGACTGAGGCGAACCAGGAAGTGGGAGAGCGGCCAATCAGCCAATCATCACCCAGCATAGCTTTAAGATTGTTCTGCCAAAGTCGTTTCCATTCCCCCCTCCCTCGGCCTGGTTCAGGATTGTCCCTCTGCTCTTGCCGTAGCCTCTGGCTCCGCGGGGTGTCCGGCTGCTTGGACCTCATCCCGGACGCCCCTGCAGCAGCAGAACTTTGTTTTCCATCGTGTAGGAGCTTCTTCCGTTACGACCCTGCTCATCGTCTGCAAAACGAACTGGAACATCACAGCGGGAAGCCACATTTACATTCCGTGTGTATTTATCTCCGATATGTACGAATATATATCAGATTTAAATATGAAGGCAGGAATCCGGTTCTCTGTTTGAACTTTGTTGCAAAAAAGACTGAAAGTTTTAGTTTCTGTAATTACTATGATAGCCAGTTATAGGCGTTGGTGTTATTTTTGTATAAACATGATATCATCTATGTGGCATGCATGACATATATACAGACTTTGGTGGTTTAAAGCAATATGTCCGACCTGGTGCGATTGGTTCCGTCGTGTTCTGTGTAGCCAGAAAAAAACCAACAAAACCCAGAAAAAAGAATCAGCAGCTGTTCAGTATCCGTGTTCAATGTTCTGTGTTCTGCATGTTTTAGTACGGAATGACACATCCCAACTGTTGACTCCACTCACACACACACACACACACACTCACACAGTCAGTCTCCGTAACACTGAGAGGAGAAAACACTGAGCAAACCTGGAATCTCATCTTTGTTTCCATCATCCCCCATCACAGCACTCAGGTTTACAGACTGTCCCTGAACTCATCGCTCACTCTCACCAATCGCATCAATTGATTTGAAAAACTAAACCTCCAATCTCTAGATCAGAATCCAAACTTTCCCATCAGCAATTTGTCGTCCACAAGCTCCAAAAATTAAAATCTGACGTCAGAAATTCAGTTTCTGAAAAATTATCTGCTGCTTTACGTATAAACACGGCTTCAAGATTTGTCCAAAACGTTTCTTTTTCTCCGGTGGGGTATCCGACCCGGCTCAGGTGTCACACCAGATTCTGAGGCGCCCCTGGATCCGGTGTGACACCAGATTAATAGGAACCGGTCTGAAGCTGTAAAACATGACAGACATCCGGACTGTCTGGAACATTTTTTTGTTTGTTTTGTTTTTTTGTTTGTTTTGTTTGTTTGTTTGTTTGTTTTTTGTTTTTTTGCGTGAATGTTTTTACCTCCTCTGCAGCTTCCCGACATCCGTCTGACGCTGAGAGGGAAAACTGAAATATTCCAAGGAATCCATTTCAGCTCAAATTTAAGAGGCCAATGAAATTATTATTATTAGTAGTAGTAGTAGTATTAGTATTATAAATATTGTTATTAAGTAAACAAAAGCTGATGCAGTCAGAAATGTTTGAAAAATGTTTTTCAGAATAAAAGCCTGTATTTACTGCTTGATAACGACTCAGATTGTATTTCATTTAAAACTCATCTGGTTCACAGCAGCAGCTTCAGATCTGCAGCGCCACCACCTGGCTGCCACGGCTGCTGCAGACACCTCAGTGTTGGCGCTCAGTTCTGGTTCTGAGCCTCGGTTTAGATTTGGACCAAAACGTCCTGTGCTTCCCCACGCGTGTGTGTGTGTGTGTGTGTGTGTGTGTGTGCGCGACACTCATCCTGTCCGTGTGTCTCTCGTCCTCCTGTTTGCTTCGATCTATGCAACAGAATAGTCCCGTTCTCCACCTGCTTCCTCCTCCTCTTCCTCCCTGTCCGCTCGTCTCATTGGTCCTGTGACCTTCGGTTTTCCGTGCAGACAGAAGCACGACACACACACGCTGATGGATGTGCGTGTGTGTGTGTGCACACACTCCTGGTTTTTCTTTTCTCTTTTGTAAGATATGATCATGTGGAATGCCCTGGTCTTCGTGTCATGTCGTTTGAACAAAAGATGATAATCAAGCAACTGAGAACAAGTTGTTACATAAATATATATATATATATAATATATATATAATATATATACAAATCTATATACATAAAAAATAAAGCCATTCAAATTTGAAATAAAACTGTGGGTTTGTGGTTCTTTTAAAGATAAAACAGAGTTTTTAGTTTCTTTGTGATGAATAAATGCTGAGTCACCCAGTTCTCCAGAACCATGGTTTGGATCTGCAGTTCTGCAGGTTTGCAGCTCAGTACCTGATGGCTGAATCGGGTATGCTGCAGTTCCTACAGGAGATAAAAGTTACTGCCATCCATCCCTCTGTCCACTCCTCCTTCCCTTCCTGCTTTACTCGTTGAGCCTGTTAGATTTTATTTAATTTGGGTTAAATTAAGTTTCTTCAAACATGGCATTTTTATTGGACTCTGTTTGCTTCCCTTCTAATTAAAATAATCCTTACAGTAGGTTCAGAGCTGAAGCTTCACTGTTTCAAACTGTTTTTATTCTCCGGTGTGAATACGTTGGTTAATATCCAGGATATTTAAAGCTTCTCTAAGCAGACTGGATTTTGGTTAAAGCTGAAAACATTTTCTGTATGGAAGGTCATTACTGCGACTGTCTCTCGAGAGGGTAGAGCAGTCATTCGCAATCGGAAGGTTGAAGGTTTAATTCCTGCTTCATCCTGTCATGTAAATTGGGGCGTTGGGAATACTCACAAGCCCCTGATGCGCCTCAGTTTTGGAAATTTTTTCCAGTGAGCGAATTTCTTGTTTACTACATATAATCACAAACAGAACCTTTCCAAAGATTCTGTTGATTCTGTTGTTTCTGTTGATCTGTTGTGATCTGAACCCAACAGCAGTTCAGATCACCTGACCTTAGTGTCTCCTGGTCGACTTCACAGCCCCTTGGGTAGCAACGCTGTTACCTGGTGGGGTATGAGCGGGAAGGATGGCTGAGCATTGGTTTGTTGTTGGACATCTATGAGAAGCACTGAATGTCCAGAGCAAACCCCATGTATGAGCAAGAACACTTATGAACCATCTATATCAGGTGGTTCATCTATATCAGGTGGTTCATAAGTGTTCTTTGGTTATTTAGCAGTCGTATCAGACCTGCAGGGTTATGTCTTGGATACTCTGGTTAAGGCAGAGTGTGCAATCTTCTGGTGGTGAGTTAAACATGGTGGCAGGGGAAGCTGCCGGACAGACCTGGTGAATCCAACGGCTGATAAGAGTGAGCTGGGAATGTCTGCTGCAGAATTTGTCTCTTTCCTGAAGGGAGATTGGGAAGATGGAATCTGTATGGACCATGCTCACTACTTGTCACTGCGGATGCGGCTTCCAGAAGCTGTGGCCTGAAGGTTTTGAATGCCTTTTGTGGTTAAAGCCACAGGATTTGCTAGTTGACACCAGTGGTGATGGAAGCCGTGAGGCTGAAAGAGGCTTTTAGGGCTTGACAAGTACCAGTAGGCTGGAAGCACTTTGTTCTGTTGGGGAACAAAAACTAGGGCCTGGGAAGAATTCAGACAGGCTATGAAAAGAGACTTTCAGCTGGCATCAAGGAACTTCTGGAAAACGATTCAGCAACTCAGAAAGAAGAAACTGGGCTCATTGCAGTGTGTGAGGAGGGGAACTGCAGACCCAATCTGAGGATATCGTTGGGCAGTGAAAGGAGCATTTTAAGGATCTCCTCAATCCGGTCACCATGTCTTCCATGGCCTGAAGATAAGTGAGAATGACATCCATCCATTATCCTACACGCTTATCCCTAGTGGGGTCACGAGGAATTCTGGTGACCCTCCCCGGAGGTCAACAGGTGACCTCTGGACCTCATTTCTGCTCAAAGCAACACTCCGAGTTCTAGCAGAGATAAACAACAGAGTTGCTACAGACTGTCCTCTGAGGCAGCTGAAAGAAGCTTCCTCTGCTCCCCTGTCATCACACACTAAGGAGTTTAAACATTCAGAGCGAGCTGACTGCAGTACTGATCCGTTGGTTGGATCAATGCAGGAAGTTCACTGGAAGTGGAGCCATGAACAGAGTCAGAATGAGGCTGCAGACACAGACTGCCAGAGCGCAAAGCTTTTAAAGCCAGTAATGGACAGTAGGCTCAGTGTCTGCAGCTACAAGCTCCTGGCTCCCTCGTCGTCAGGCCTTCCTGGACTGCCCAGGTCATTTGTCGCCAGGAGCTCATGGATCGCCCAATGCCAGAAAGTCCTGGGTTTTCCGCCACCAGGCGCTCTTGGGTTGTTTGCCATCAAGCACTTCCAGATCGATCTCCTATGGGCTTTCCTAGATCTAGGAAGTGGCTGTATTTATTACAATGGCTGTAATAAATACAACCACTGAGGCTGTACTTATTACAGATATATTCTGATCTGTGCAGAGGAAAATAAAACCTATTAATCAGTGAGTTTTATAACAGCTGAAAGGTTGAATTCTGGACTTTGCATTGAAACACAATCTCAATCAGAACTGAACCAAAGCAGGAATCAGTTTCTCATCATTGGTTCCTGCAGAGAGTCGATCAGATTCTCCTTCAGACCAAACTAGCAGCTTCCTCTG
>NW_006800304.1:375858-400240 GCF_000485575.1 Poecilia formosa | reverse complement strand
GCTCCCACAGTTCTTTCATTAAAGAAGAAGCTCCAGAGGATCAGAGTGAATCTGGACTGGGACAGAGGAAAACTGACATTCTCTGATCTGGATACTAACACACACATACACACCTTCAAGTGCACGCAGCTTCAGTGAGAAGATGTTTCCTTACATCACCACTATGGACAAAGCAGAAATCTTACCGATTAAGATCTCAGTCAGCAAACAGCAGCTCTGATGAAACTCAGCAGAGATGATCATCTGGTTGTTTTCATGAGCAGTTAAACGTTGAAAGCTCTGCTGATGGAAACAAACTGAGATCCAAACATCCAGAGTCCCATTTGGTTCCTGATTATTTCCAAGGTTGGAGCGCCATCTGATGGACTCTTCCGGTACATCACTTTGTCAGATGTTTGTCATGAACTTCTGTGATTTTTTTCCCCTTTTGGCCATTGACTGTGTCATCTGTTCAGCTCGGATCAGATCATACTTAATTCATTTATCTGTTAACTCTTCTACCAGTCCTATTAAGAAAACATTTTTCTAAATGAATATACTTTATTTTTCCCTGTGGGATTAATAAAGTCTGTGACAGACTGGCGACCTGTCCAGGTGACCCCGCTTCTCGCCTGAAGTTCGCTGGAGAGGCACCAGCACCTCCTGACCCCACTAGGGACAAGGGTGGTAGAAAATGGATGGATGGAGGTTGGATTAATAAAGCATATTCATTCATAATGTGTCTGAAGGGACTTTCTTTTTAGTGACTGAAAATATTTTAGACGATAATTTAAATAAACAGGCATAAAACATAGCAAAAAATAAAAGACTTCTTGAACTTTAAGTGGAGAATGACAAGGTAACCTTAATTTGACATTTAATCAATGGACTTCAGATGTTTTAGAGAAATATAAGGCAAAATATGATCTATTAATTTTTACCTGGTTGAGCTGAAAGTAGAGCTAACTTGCTTTCTTGCCCAATTGAAATGTTTCATATCAAAATATCACACAAAGATAATCTGAAAATAGGTTTTTAAATAATTGGAGGGAAAACATCAATTTAGGAAAATGTGAGGTAAACCTTCACCTAATAACTGGTTGTTCCACATAAACAAAGTAAAAACAGACTCATTTAATTTGAAATTTTTTTTTTTTTTATTGAATGAAAGACTTCACACAAAACAGTCTGCATTAACATAAGAAACCCGACATCAAACATGCTTATCATCTCTAATCTACGGAAGCCTCTAAGGGACACGGAGGGTTTTTTCTTTTGCATTCTCGCAGTAATGTACCAGTCGGTCCATGCGGCATCTTGAATACTGAAAGTCTGTTGTAAGGATTTTCCATCATCTGTTAGTGTGATAGCTGAAGTTTTACACCTTTTCTGTAAAGTTCAGAAAAAAAATACTGTCTGGAGTATTTTTGAGTTATTTTCGTGGTTTAATAAAGTTATTTGAGTTTTGATTGTGTCCTTTAATAAATTGATGTTTTCCATCTCAATCTTACACAAACATGAAAACGCAATTAATAGACTGATTTTCAATAAGATTTTTACAGAGGAAGGGAAACTTACAGTCTGACAGAGAAAATAATGTATAAAAAGTTTTTTCTTTTTTACTGAGGCTCTTTAAAGGCGTGTGAACTTTTAAATTAACTTATTAAACTGTGACTGTACAGAACAGACCGGGATGCGTTTGCTAATTTATTGCGAGGAAACGCAAAAGAAAAAACGTTCCCGAATGTCCCTCAGGGGCCTCCGTACAGAACACTTAAATAAAGTTAAACTTGACAGAAACGCTGTCAGGGACCCGGATTTAACCGCCATCTTCTTCGTCACTCCTGCTGCTGCTTCTCAGGCATCATCACCATCACCTCCCCCTCCATCACCACCTTGTCCTTGGCGGAGCACGTCACCGCAATGAAGGCGAACGACATCTTGATTTTACGCACTTCCGCCTCGGCCAGAACCTCCTCGCCGACGAAGAGCGGTGCCGGGAAGCGGATCTCCTGGTACAGGAAGACGCAGCCGGGGCCGGGCATCCGGGTGCCGAGCACCGCCGACATCAGGCCGTTGATGAGGACGCCATGGACGATGGGCGCCTCGAAGGACGTGGTGCTGGCGTAGGCCGGGTCGACGTGGAGCGGGTTGGTGTCGCCCGTTAGCTCGGCGAACAGCTCCACGTCGCGCGCCGAGAACGCTTTGGTGATGGAAGCGCGCTGGCCGACGTGGAGGCGACGTCCTAGGGGCGGGGCCAAAGGGAGGCGGAAAGGGCGCAGCCTGACGCAGAGCGGTGTCCAGGCTGACGTCATCCTGCTTCAGTCCAGCTGCAGGTCGCGGCTGTTTCCTGTCAGCGCCAGGAGGAACGGAGACACCTGAACGCACCATGAGGTCAGAGTCAGCAAATAAAGTTTATTTCTATTCAAGTGAGATGTAGTTTTAATCAGCAACAGAAATATAACAGGAAAAATAGATATTAAAATGAATTAAACATATTTAACAAAAATTAAAGCAACTTGACAATATAAATGTTTTAAAATACAGTGAACCAATAAAAAAGTTATTCATAAAAAGATTGTTAAATAAAAAAAAAATCTAATACAGTAAACATAAATATTAACCTTGAACATGTAGCTGTACAAATAAAAGAATAAAATTAGAAAATTCCCTCACCTAGAAGAAACTCAAAAGCTTTATGGCTTTCATGGTAGTTCTGTTATTTTTACTCAAATAAAATCACATCAAGTTAAAACTTAGCAAATGTTGATGCAGGTCAGGTTTTCTGTTTTGGCTAAATTCTCTGGTTAGTTTTTAAGCCACAATTATAAGTTTGAATGATGGAAATGAATGTTTTCCCTTATAATAATAAACAGAACTTTATGTTGGGTTATTAAATAAAATCCATTACAAAAATTTAAAATTGCTCAAATAAAATTAAATCAAGCTAAAACTTTTAGCAAACTGTGTATGTTGGTCAGAATTTGTTTTTAGCTAAATTGCTTTGGTTATTTTTCATCAATAGTTATTAGTTAAATGTTGGAAATAAACACTTAAACTTCTTTCTACAAATAAAGAAAAACAGAACATTAAGTCGGATAAAGATAAATAAAGAAATAAATTAAAATTTCAGCTGGAACCGCTCACATCAGAACCGGAGTTTAGGTTCTGCAGCAGAGTCCGGTCCAGATCACGGATCCATGTTGTTCCTTCAGCACTTTGGCTCCATTTCTGCTCTGGAGTCGAGAACAAACCGACTTTTTGAGCTGAAAGTGGTTCTGATACGGCTTCCTGTTCGCCCAGCGATGGGTGGGGCAGCAAGGTTTTCCCTGCTGATAGGAGCCACAAAGTTTGCCAAGATCGCAGCAAAAGTCTTAGAGCTGCAGCAAGCACCTTCCTCACATGATCAGCCAATCAGCATCAAGATGGAAACATGATCAGCCAATCATTTTGGACATTTTAAATCTTATAGGGAAAGATTTTTAAATCTTCTTAAACTGGAAACCGTTAGTCACAACACACAGTCTGTTATTTGTCATATTTACTTTTATTGTTATTTTTGTTGAATGTTAATGGAAAATGGGACCACAAACATCCACTGATGTTGACTAAAGTCCATTATTAAAGTTAGAAATTTGACTTTGTATTTTAGCGCCTTAAAATTGGGCCTCTGTCTCTTTAAGAAGCTCCTGCTCTGTCTGAAGCTCCTCCTTCAGGAAGTCATCCCAACATGGCTCCTTTTTTTTTTATTTTTTTTTACCAGTTGCTCTGAGAAGTAGCTCCTATAAGGAGCTCAGCAGATGTTTGCTAATTGCTACTGGCGAGTCTGAAGGAGCTGAGTGGGGGAGGAGATGAGTCTAGAAGGCGGGGCTACGTCCAACCAGGGGTTTTGAATAGCTGAATTGTTGCCATGGAGATTAAAGGTTAGGTATGCTAGGTATGTAATGCTACAACATGATGGAAAATTAAAAAAAAAAGTCGATTTAGCATGATACTGCCCCTTTAAATTTGAAAAGCACTGATGAATGAGATGTGCTGACCTGCAGAACCCTGAAGGCGCAGGCCCGGTTCTGGTAGAACCCCTGCAGGGTGAGGGAGCTCCACAGCTTCACCAAACCCCTGAAACAGAAACCAGAAGATAGAAATAAAAACCCAAACCGGCTCCAGGTTCTGCGGGCGGAGCCAGCTTCGGACTGGTACCTGCTGGGAACTCGCAGCAGAGCAGTTAGCGTCTCCTCATCATACTTCAGCACGTCCACATTCAGCGCCGCTCCAACCTGAAGAACACCAGCACTGAGTTATCAGAGGAAAGGTCCGGACCCGAGTGGCCGGGCAGAACCGTGAGGATCCCACCTCTCCGAACAAACTCCTCAGGCAGGAAGTGATGAAGGTCTTCAGGTCAATGGCGCTCACTCTGGCCGACTCATCCTCCAGCACCCTGGGGGGGAGATGGGACTTAACGCGGGCAAACAGATCCTGCGCACAGGGTTCACAAACATTCCCAAAAAGCATTGACCTCTGACCTCCTTAGCAAACCCACAGACAATACTACAAGATATGTAAGCAAACAACAACTTTTTTATTCACTATTCAATAATTAGTACATCAATTTAGCTTAAATGCTAACATTACACTGTCTGATTTTAGACCACCAAAGAGTTCTGCGGCAGAAACTTTTATTATCAGATCATATATTATCACCAGATAATACCATTTTTCCTCACAATCTTCTCTTTTGATAAGAAAATATGTATTTTATATTAATCACATCAAATTGTATTTTATATCAACAGTTCTCATGGATTTTGTCTTGACAGAAACTTTTCCACTTCTTGCTGCTATTCTAGCTTGATTATTTTAAGAAAAAAAAAAGATTAACAAAAAGCAAACATGATGAACTTAAAATAAAGACATTTCTGGGATTCTATTTTTTATTTATTTATTTTTATTATTTTTATTACCTTCCTTTCAACTTTCTTAAGCCCCCACAGCGCCCTCCAGTGGCCCGCGGCCCCCACTTTGGCAAACGCAAATCTAGACAGCCAAAACTTACAGACGGACTTTGAGGTAGTGATGCGGCGAAGCGTTCTTCAGTACAACCCGTTGGTACCCAGAAGATTCTGCCTCCTCAGCGCCCGCTCTCATTTTCTACAGACTGGAAACTCTGAAGAAAAGAATAAATCAGAAACCTGAAGGATGCAATTATTTAAATTTTTTCCCTACAGTCAGTGAACACACCACAGCTCCTGTATTAACAGGTTTTCCTGCACAAGGAGTTTTAGTTTTAATGAATGATTGGGAGGTTTTTATTTGCAGAAATGTATTCGAAGTTTTTGAGGGTCTGGATCATTAATTGGACTCAACAGAACCAGAACAGTGAAGAAATAGGAACATTTTAATCAAGTCTGTTAGCATTCAAGCTAATAGAAGCTAATTTTTAAACAACTATATTAATAAAAATCTTTTGGGCAAATCGCTGGACATAATAAAAACAAACGACGAGCCGGTTCCGAAAATTAAAAGATTCATAACTACAGAAACAAAATCATAAAAAAATTACAAGAAATCAAGACTGAAAATTTATTCTTACTATTATCTACCCTTATTCCAAATAAAATGTAGGGTATGTAGTTTGAAATAAATAAAACAAAAATTATGCATGAGGAATCTACATTGTATATGAGTACCACTTTCCACAATGAGGGACAGAAAATGCTGAATTTTTTTAGGACATTTTAATTTTTAGCTGTAGAACGGATTAACGGTCGCCCGGAGAATCAAAAGTAGCGTCCTTCTCAGACTGGACTACCGACAGATCTGAAACACCGACAGACTGGGGTCACAGCTTCCAACCCCAGGAGGAGGTCAGGGCGGAGCAGCGTGGAGCTCCAGGCCGTTAGAACATCTCTGGATCGGATCAGGATCTCCTGAACTCTGACGGAACACCATTAACTGTTTTTACTTACCGTCTACATGTCCGTGGAAAGCGAAATGCAGCGTGTTTACCCTGCCGCCATCAAAGTCATCGACACATGCGCACCTACCTCATAATTCTCTGTAAACAGGAGGTCTCACTCTGTCACAGGAACCGATCTTGTTCGTTTTAATCGCAAGTTTTTCCTCAAACAGCAAACTTAACGTGGATATTCTTGGAGTATTTTGAATCTAAATGAACTGTATTATGTTGACCAGAGATAAAATTAATATTTGGGACATTTATATAAAAAATACAGTAAATTCTTGCTCAGATACGTTTTCTATGTTCTATAGCTTTTTTTAATATATTTTAAAAAGTAAAAAACAATTTTTTGTTCGGTATGTTATAAAATACTTACATTAAAAGTTTATCAGAATATTCCTTATCTGTTGCGCTGTATCTAATAGTATATGGTGTCTGGGGGGGGAATGCATGGACCGAAACATCTTGGATAGTTTGTTTACTCTTTGACAGAGCTGTTAAAACGGTGGAGGGTGCTGCCCTCCAGTGGCCAAATGATGTTACCGCACGCAAAAAAAACAAAAAAAACCTCAAACCCAGTTTTCTTTTTTCCTTTTTTATTTAATTTTTCAACCCTTGGGGAATATTTGTGCAAAACCATTCTGTTAACTCATTCATCAATATTTTTAGTTTACAAAAAGAATAACAATTAGTCAGGAATCAGAATTTTCCCTCAGTTCTGTTTTTTTTTTTTCAATTTAAATTCTTATTTTTTTCCTTTCAAAAAGGGGAAAAAAAGAAACTATTTTTCAGATGAAAAGTTAGTCAAATTCCTCCCATTGAATGATTTTTGCTAACAAGTTGAGACGCATCTGTCAGTTAAAATAAGTTCTAGTTTTCGCTCCTCCACCGGTCAGGCTTGTTTCTTTGCTTTATTGTGGAAGTCCAGCACAAGGTTAGCAAATTTCCTCGGCCTCTCCAAGGCAATGGTGTGACCGCAGTTGTCCAGCAAATCCACCTGGCAGTGAGGAAGCGCCTTCTGGATCACTGTGGCTCCAGAAACATCCAGGATCTGGGAAAGTGGGGGCATTTGTAGAGATTTACTTAAATTCAAAGTGTAACTGGGTACAGAATCAAATGTTTTTGATGTTCTGATTTCTGAAAATATATTTTAATATGTTGGGAGCTGAATGTAAGACTTTCCAGCACTGCTTTATTTACCCGGTCGTTCTTCCCCCAGATGACCTGCAGGGGCGCTGTGATCAGATTCAGGTGTTCCTGCAGCAAGTACCGAGACTTCTCCCCAACGATCGCCAAGAACACTAAGCATAAATAGTATTTGCACAGATTAAACCAACAGAGGAAACAGAAACAAAATCAGACACTGACTGTCTGATGAAATGGCACCAGGATTAGTTTACAACTTGTTATAAGACACATAACCAGCAAATTGGTCATTTGTCTCATCTCATAATTTGCAATCTTTCGCAAATTTTTCCCAGTAACATATAATTGTGAGCTTATTGCAAATTTTTGGGAAGTTTGCCCACCTCTGCTAAAAGTTCAGCCACATTTTTCACATTTCTGCCAACAAATCTCACATAAATACATTTTAATGAACAAGTTTGGTCTTGAAATGAAAAATAAAACACTTTAGCAACTTGTGTCTTTATTTTATTTAAATCTGAGGAACGATGGGGAGTGAAAACAGGAAGACTGACCTTCTCTGTAGAAGTCGTTGTTTGGGATCCTGTTGGCCAGGAGGCCCCAGAGGAACTGCAGGAGCAATCAGAGCACCATGTCTGTTAGCCCGCGCCGCGGAAGGAAGCCTGGAGGGCTCAGTGCCGTACCTGGCGGGGGATTTTGGGCGGTTTATAGCAGCACAGCTTCAGCATGGCCTCCAGCTCCTGCATAGAGGTGGGGATAAGCGGGATGGGTTTGCTGGGCGCGTTGGGCGTCTCCAGGTCCAGCTCCTTCAGAAGAGCGATGAAGCTGGAGTCTGTGGGGTAATCCAGACCTGCAGGGAGGCGAGGAGGAGCAGAAAGCACCGGCAACGACGCAAAATTAAAATACCCAACGTTTCTGAAGCCAGAAAAATATAAATGTTTTGATTTTCTGATTTTGATGTTTTTTGTGGAAAAGGTTGTTATTCATTGAAGATCCAAAACTTTCAAATAATTGTACATATTTTCAGTATTAAAAGAAATTTCACTGAGTTTTCAGATTCTATGGGCTTGAATGAACAAATTTATTCTTTTATATATAAAAAAAAGATTTGGTAGCTTTTTATTTGAAGGGGAGCGAAGACTGACATAACAACATGAATGTTCAGTCCTGCTGCCATGCAGCGTCATCCAGTAAATAATGACACTTTTAGTGCAAAGCAGCATTAAAAGTGTCATTGTTTACACAATGACTCTTCGTGATAACACTATTAAACACTCCTCATGTCCACCAATTCAAGTAAACTGCTACCAAAGATTTGAGTTACTTTCTTTCAAACACTTGCTTTATTTAGCCAAGTTTAATAAATTAGATAAAAACTGGTTTCCATCTGCACCTGTGATGGAACAGCCAAATTCGTATCATTCTTGATTTGCAGTTGGGGGCCACACAAAATCACTGCAAGGGCCACAAAAGGCCCTGGCACCACACTTTGGACACCCTTGCCTTGGAAGTTTACAGGAAGTGAAACCTGAAGAAAGCTGCAGATTTACCTGCTGGACACACCAAGGTGAGGCTGCAGACGTCAGCCGGGTAAAGACCGGCATAGACGCCCGCCACGTTCCCGCCCATGGAGGTGCCGACCAGGTGGAACGGCGACTTATCCAGACCGACGCTGCGGACGAACTGAGCAGACACAAAACAGACAGGCGGCCATTTTCAACATGCTGATGGAGGTTCATGACGTAGAAACCAGAGTTATAACAACTCTGGATTTTCATTATAATTTAGTTTTATTGTGACTGTTTAATTCAGTTAGTTTTAATCAGTTTTTAGAGCGTGTTAGCTAGTTTCTATTAGTAATTTTTAGTTAAATCTTGTTTAGTTGTAGCTTACTTTTTATAGTAGTTAGTTATTTTATACTTTGGATTATTTTTAGGGGCAGAATTCAAAGTATTCTGATTATGTTTACATCGATTGGGTAATGAATTATCAACAGAAGATACTATTTTCAAAAAAATATTACTTTGCTGTTGAACAACCAACTGATTCTGCAGTTTTCTCCCAGATTTTGTTGTTGTCTTTTTAGGGACTAGTGTTAGCGCCACCTGGAGGATTATGGACTGCCATAATTTATCAACTACTGACATAAACTGCTTGTGTGTTTAAAAACAATAATCAATTTAACATCAGTCTGAAAAGTTAATAAATAGATTCGTAAACACAACAATGAAACTAGCCTAGCCTAGCCTAGCATAGGATGCTAAACAACCAGTTTCTGTCTGCAACAGGCGATCAGTCATTTTCTCTGATGTACACTGATCTATACTTTAATGTCTCCATAGGGGACATTGTTGCTAATCAAAGCTGCTACCACATAAACACTCTACAAACAATAAAAACATTAAAGCCACAACAAAGTTGAGTTTTGGACCATGTGGGATTTGTCAGCTACATGGAGTCCAAAGCCAGCAGCTTCCTGTCTGAGGCTGGATACTTTTCCATCAAAATTCAAGTTTGCTGAATAAAAGCTGTTTCTGGAGGTCATTTCAGTAGTGAAACGAGGGCCGACTGTGGCTCAGTGGGTAAGGCAGTCGTCTGGTGATTGGAAGGTTGTAGGTTTGATTCCAGCTTCCTCCTGCCACATGTTGATGTGCCCCTAGGCACTCAACCCCAAATTGCCTACCGGCAATCGGTGTGTGAATGTGACTCCAGTGTAAAGAGGTGAAAATGATTTTTGTTTGTGTTTCTACCGTCTCTATCTGCAGGCGGATGGAAGCGTTGCACCGACCTGATGGACTCGCCTGGCCTGACCCTGGATGCTGTAATCTTCTGCCCCGGTTCGACTCGTCCCTTCATGTCCAGGCATGTCCAAGCAAACCACATGCAGGTTTCTGGGGAGGTACTGGAAGCAAGAAGCAAACATAAACAATAATGTTCTGATCCTTCTATTGCCTTAAATTGAAGCAAATAAATCATTAAATAAATCAGAATTTATGTTGCAACCAGATTATTGAGCAAAAACTGACAGAACGTAGAAACTGTGGGTTGAAATTAAAGTAGTGCAACTATGAAGTCTGGTTTGGTTTGAATGCAAAAGCAGGAAGTGAACTACACCGCAGGGCATTCTGGGTAAATCCAACCAAAGCTAACGTGCTAGCCTAGCGCTAGCAGCAGAAATGGCTCCTGGTCTTTAGCCTAAAGAGAAATCCTCCAACCGCTAAAATCCTCCATCTTGTTTCCATCTGGTGAAGAAGGAAGTTGCTCTCAGTGTCTTCAGAGGTTTTTGTGTCGTTTCCTTCAGTGGTTCTTGGTGCAGCGCCCCCACAGGCCAGGAGGAGAACAGGTTGGTTTGACTCAGAACCACAGCAGCTGGAGGTGGAGCAGATGTTCTGGTTCTAGTAGAACCGGGTCTACCGGGAGGGAAAACAGCCCAATTCTGAGTCTCACTGACTGTCTATAAGAAGCCCTCCTGGGTTAATTGCACTGGTTTCAACTCATTACCTGGAGAAAAGACACCTGTCCTCAGCCAACCAATCAGATTCCACCAACATGCCTCCAATAAAGACTCTGAACAACTTTGGCTAAAACTTATGAAGAAATATCAAATATTTTTTAACTATAGACAATTAAAAAAAATGCTGAGCTTAGTCGTTTTTTCCATTTATTAGACTCCCAAGTCAGAATGAGATCGAGTATGAATAATGTTTTCAGATCTATTTTTCTTCTTGAGATTGCAAATTGTCTGTTTTAATATTTTGCAAACTTTTTAAGTTTTTGTCTCTTTCTTAACCTAAAACTAGGAATAAAAAGGTGGTTCTGAACAAACGACATCAAATTTCCTTTCAGAAAGATGATGCAACGTTCGCTGCTCTGAACGATGAACTGATTACAAACATGGCCATCCCAACTGGATCCAGAGCGAACCTGGTCCAGAAGTACAGAGACCTCAGAGGCTCTGGACCAAAGATCAGAGTTACAGTTTTCTGTTGTATCAAACACTGATCTAATGCAGTAAAGTGCAAATTAATCAATTCACTGGGATTTTCTTGTTTTTAGATTCCGTGTCATGGAGTTGAGGCGAGTTGCATTTTCATGACGAAAGTTACAGGCGTTGTCGTTTGTTAGAAGCAGGAAAACCTGAAAAATCTGTTCCAATATTCCTTCCTTTCCTTTCTGTTTGGGCTTGTTCTGCAGCAACAGAACCTGCGTAATCTGGAGAACCGGGTCGGGAACATGACAAGAACCCGAAACGCAGCAGTTCATCAACAACAGCATGACTGGAAAAGTGGCTTAGTCAAAGTTCAGATCTCAACTTGACTGAAATGCTTAGTTGGGACCTTAACGATGTGAAGTGGTGTGTGTGTGTGTGTGTTACCATGACAACAGGCAGCCACATGTCCTTGGAGGCAGCGAACCCGTGCAGCAGAAGCAGCGACGGTGTGGCGCCCCCTGGTGTCCCGCGGGTGGTATAACAGAAGCGGTAAGTTCCACTGTGACAGTAACGGACCACCATGCCCTGCAAGCGGCGATTGTACCTGACAGGAGAGCAGCGGGTTAGACCCAGCAACCCAGAACCGACCTCTGACCTCTGGATCCAGAGCGTCCTTCCAAACAGTCAGGCTTTCCTCTAATCTGGTTCTGATCCACAGTTTTCCAGTCCTGAAGGTTTTGTTTTTGGATGTTAGCCGTTTTATTCGGGACCAGAACATGGCGCCACCATCTGAACCAAGCCGTCCCAATTCAACTGATTGAATTGGGAATTGAATTGAATTTTTGCCCTCAAGAGAAAAAAGCTAACATGATAAAATAAATTTATTTAAAAATATGCTATTAAAACACAGAAAAAAGATGTTTTATATTATTTTTATAGTTGGTAGCCATTTTTCATCTCTTCCTGCTGTTGGCTGCCCCAGTTGGGGAATTGAAAGAAATTTAATGTTTTTCAGCTCATGTTACTTAAATAATTTAAATAATTAATTATTTAAATTATTTATAATAATAATTAAAATAATATGGCACACTTAAATACCACTCCAAATTTCAAAATGTATTTTTTTATTTGCTGCTCCTAAATCGTGAAAATGAACAGTCATATTAACATTGGTACATTTTAAGCCAATTCTTCTTCAACTTTTATTTAGCCAGGATAAGACTCATTCAGATCAAAGATTTATTTTACAGAAGTGTCCTGACATGATGCTAACGAGGGTTGGTAGCTTAGCTAAAGCATCTGGTGTTGACATGTTGGTATGGGGAGAGGGGCCCAAATGAAAATCTGCTCTGGGCCCCAAAAAGACTTGGACCGGCCCTGATCTGGACGTTGGTGAGGATCCTGCAGCCACGAGCTGTTTATCAATAAACAGTCTGCTTTCATAATTCATTGCAAAAACAATAAAGCAGCTGAATAGTTCTGGATCAGAAAGTGTCTTTGTAAAAAGAGAAATTACATAAACCGAAGAAGAATGACGCAGATAGAAACCCAACATGAAGGTTATGACACTCATCGTTTCATGGCAGTAAACGGTTTATAGCAGAAATTTCCATCAACAGTTCTGAGAACACGAGTCAAACTAAAGGCCCTGGGGCCAAATCTGGCCCGTCACAGCTCATTCTGCGGCCCTCTTGACTCTAAAGAGCCACATGAATAAAACTTTGTTTTCTTTGTGTGAATAAAACTTTGTTTTCTTCATGTGTCATTTCTTTGATTGATACCATCTTAATCAAAGAAATGCAGATTTTTTTGCAGTGTGCCAAATTATATCAATGTAAAAAGATGTAAAAAGATATTCGATACTATTTAACTTTTATAAGTATAATGCAGAGACAAGTATTTATTTACATGTTCGTAATTTGTTAATGGGTTTCATCGATATTTTCTGCCACAACCGGCCCTTTGAGGACATTCATTATCTTGATATGGCCCAGAATGAAAATGAGTTTGAAACCAGAAAGTATGAGGAAGCGCTGACTTTACAGGATGAACATATTGAGGTGAAAGGTCATTCAGTGACTCATCAGCCGTGAGGCGTGAATGGAGGCGGCGCGTCCTGTGTGTGTTTACCAGTTGAAGGCCTTCAGCAGCACTCCGGGCCAGAACACGAAGGACGTAACGATGGCGAAAACAGGAACAAGCAGAACTCCTCCTGTTAGCACTAAGGTTTTAGCCCACGTTAGCTCCATCGCTGCTGCAGACGCCTTGAAAACAACCAAACATCTGATCAGATCGTTTTTTCCTCCCGGATCTTTATCAATAAAACTGAACTTCAGCTGCAGTTCGGCCCGTCACAGTAACAAATGTTGCTGGACAATAAACTGTCCCAGGAGTTATCACGACAAACGATAATGATGTCCTTAAAAAAAGGTTAATTGAGACCAAAACATTATGCTGAAGACTTTATCATCCAGTTTTTGGTAGAAAGAAAGAAAAAACAATCATGCAAATTAAAATTATTGAGCTTGTTTTAATCTATCATGTGATTAATTAATTTATTGATTATTGTGACAGGCCTGCAAGACGAACAGAACAGAAACAGTTTGCTAAAGGGTTTCTTTGTAAAGTGAACAAAAAAAGAAATGTTGGAATATTTTTCGTTGAATACTTTTTGTGCGTCTTTATTGAGGTTACCAATATTTTAGAACATGTTTTGTTCATATATTTCATGTTATTTTAGTGCTTTCTGCTGGTATTGTTTTCATAATGCTGTTTCTAAACTGTTTTTCTTATTCAGTGGTTTTTACTTTTCATCATCCTGTGAAGCATTCTGAAACTATAATCATAATAAATGTTAAAAGCAGCCGACTGGGGGTGAATGAACAAACTAATTCACAAACTAGTGGCCTACATTAACCAACAAGAGGGGTCGGTAAGGTCACCATTTCTCCCCTGAAACACGGAGGTGGAGCGACGATGGTGTGGGACGAGAACATGGGACAAAATTCAACATTTTAAAATAATGATCCAGAACCCAAGATGGACTCAACAGGAACTAGTGGAGGTTCTGGACAGACAATCAGAAACCAGGTTCTGATCAGAATCAGTTGGGTTGTTTCTGTTATGATTTGTAAGAAAATCAATATTATCACCCAACTAAAAACCACCAATAAAAGAAAATATCCAGGAAAAATATCCATCAGAACGGAAGAAAGAGAAATGCTGCCAGCGTATGTAAACTTATGAGCAGCTTACCTCGACTAGTAGATCAAAGTGGGCGGGGATAAAACCGTAATACTAAAAAACAAAACAAAAAAAACCCGGCTGTGAAAGTTTGCAGTGAAACTGGAGGATATTCTGGATTATTACAGGACTGTAATGTATTACTGGATTATCAGCAGCATATAAGGAAACTTCCCTCTGATTTTAATAACATCCAGCCTCTTAATAATTTTTTACCGAAGAGGAAAACCGTCCAAAGCCGGTGAACAACGACGGTTGCATAAAACTAGGACCGGCAGAATGAACGGAAAACCTGCACACCGTGAATCCCGTCCGAATAACACCTGAACAGAAACACCGGCAGAAGAGACAGAACCGAACCTGTTCAGCGCCTCCTGCTTCACTTCTCCCGACTCCTCTCTTCTCTTTCACCCAAATTACACAATCGTTGCTCAGCCTTTCATCCGCACTTAAAGAGAAACGACCGTGGTGCGTTCACGGACCGTGGGAAATGCGGCGGGGCTCCGTTTGAGATAAAAACAGANGTGTGCCCCATTGTTGACTCGTGGTTGCTGAAAACCTTACCAGACTGACTGATTTTAGTGACATAGTGGGTGTAAAATATTGAATAAAATGTTGTGCCACATGACTGGCTTTATTTTCACTCTTATATTTAACTTTATGACACACAAAACTACAAATGAATAGTCCTTATTGTCTCCAGGTGCATTCTGGGTAAAGCTTATCACCAACGTCATCATCAGTCACTTGGCAACAAATGACAAACTAGCTAGAGCATTTCTACGGACTACTTAACATGTTTTGAATTTGTGTTGTTTCATCATTAGTGACCAGTAGCCTGATGTTTCTGTTGTTTCCTTGGTTTGTTGTACTTCATGTCAGATGGATTATCAGAATGACATAGTCGCTCGTTCTGGTGGTGAAACTTGTTAGCTCCGCTGTTGCAGGCATGTCCATGTTGTAAGGTTACATTATCATGAGCTTTATTATTTGGGCCCGGTCATTAGCCCCGCCCCCCGGGCGTCTTGTTCCGCTACTGCGTCACATGTTTGCCTGAGGAGCGGAGGCAGCAGTATGGCGTCTTGTCTGGGGCTTATAATAACAAGGTAAGTTTCATGTTAAAGTGATCATGTTTTTGACTATTTTTTATGGAGGCATTATTTTTCCGTTTACGCAAGAGTATCGATTCATATACATAGTTCGCTTAAAGTACGTTTATTTGTTTGGACATCACGGTACGACTGTTTATTATCTTAACCGAACATTAAAACTGTCAGGAAAATCTGGAGGCCATTTGACTTAACATTATTTAGCTGCAGATGTCGTTTTCTTTAAGTTTTTGGCTGTAGACTGCAAAATGGGGGAATGGTATGGAGTTAGATTTGTTTCACAATTATTCAATCAGAAAAAAAAATCATGTCAAACAAAAAAAGTAGTATTCAATCAACAAAAAAAAAATTCAAACAAAAAATCTTAAAAACTGTGGAAAGAGTCCAGCGCTGCCCCCTGCTGGAGGATCCACAGCTGTCCTCAGGAGCTCTGATAGACCAGGCCAAACATCTGGGCAACCTGGCCTTCAACATCTGGAGCAACATGAAGGGCATGGTGACCTACACTCCTCTGGTTCTGGACCCAAACACNAGAGGAAGTTACTTCCACCCAGGGCCGGCCCAAGGCATAAGCAAACTGAACAGCCGCTTTGGTTCCCCTGCCAAACTGCCTAAATGGGTTATCATAACTGCGGTGAGTACTGATCAATTCCTCACTTTTACAAATGTGTGATTTGTTTGCAACATGGACATGGAGTGACAGGTGTCATTCATGTTTATGAATGTGCTGTGCATAAGAGAAATACTTCCAAGAAGGGTATTTTTTTTTCTTTCTATGTGTCATTTTAGTCATAAAAATAGCATATGATTTAAACACAACTAAAATAAATACATCACTAAAGTAAATACATAAATGACAGTAGCACAAAGTCTGTATTATTTATTAATTCCGGCATTAATGTCACCGTAAAAAATAAGTTATCTTATAAAACACTGTATTTTTTCACTTTCTTAAGGATGTAGAGCTAATTAAATGACATAAACAATACCTTGTATTATAAATAATATCTATACATCTCCATCAATTATAGGAGGAATAAAAGAAATAAGGAGACATGAAAGGTAACATGATCAACTATGACAGAAATACCATTTACAATGTAAGAAACTTAACTGAGCAAAAGTCAATAACAAACAAATGAATTAGATTCACAGAAGAATAACAATGTTACAACCAGGGTTGTTAAATAGATAAACAGATATAAGTAAAGATTCACATTTTTGCTTTTATGGTGCCATATATTATTCTGAGAGACTTTTTGTTGATAGAGTTTTATACATAGGAAAAATAAAATGAAACTATCTACTCTACCAAGGTGGAAATTTTCCTTCAACTCTAAAAAGATAAAATAAAACACATTCATAGAATCACAATATCAACAATTTTTGCGTCTAGTAAAACACTTAGCATGCTATGGGTAAATGTTATCATTTAGTTTAGTTAAGAATAATTATTGCACCGTCAATAAATGACTTCCATGCTTCATGAGCTCAGTTTCAAACTGATGAATAAAGAAGATGAATGCTCTCTGCTAAAACATTTCTTGCTCTCTCCGATGTTCTGTCAGCAAACAGTTGAGACAGAGTTGTTTGTGGTTTCACCACTATTTACCTGCTATTTCATCCACAATTGAAAGTATTCTTAAAAGTTTCTCTGTTAGTCTGCAGCTCATCTGACCAAAGCCGAGGAGACGAAAACTTAAAACTCTCAACATTATCTTGCATACAACCTCTAGTTGGTAACTTCTATATCACTGGGTCTTTTTAAAAATAGAGTCTCAGAAAACATTTCTTAAAAATATAGCCAGTGTTTTGAGCAAAGTTGAGCTGACTGTCCAGGAATAACCAAAAGTATTTAAAATTTGACAGTTTCAACAGGTTGGCCATCGAGTGAAACCGGAGCCACTTTCAGGTCTTGTTTAGGTCATTTAATTAGCTCCATCTCCTTACGAAAATGAAAAATTAACAATAAATAATAAAGANGGACCGTGGGAAATGCGGCGGGGCTCCGTTTGAGATAAAAACAGACAGAGGAAGTTACTTCCACCCAGGGCCGGCCCAAGGCATAAGCAAACTGAGCAGCCGCTTTGGTTCCCCTGCTAAACTGTCTAAATAGGTTATCGTAACTGCGGTGAGTACTGATCGATTCCTCGCTTTTACAAATGTGTGTCATTGTAGTCTTAAAAATAGGATACGATTTAAACACAACTAAAATAAATACATCACTAAATGACAGTAGCACAAAGTCTGTATTATTTATTAATTCTGGCATTAATGTCACCGTAAAAAATAAGTTATCTTATTAAACACTATATTTTTTCAATTTGATGAAATAAAAATCCTGCCAATGAAGATCTCAGTGATCAAACAGCAGCTCTGATCTTCTCAGCATGAAGAACACAAAGTCTAAATAAAACCTTATTTATGAAATCACAAGAAAGCTGAGAGGCTGATCATGTTTACTTAAAGAACATCTCAACAGATTGCTAGTTGGATGAAACCATTTTGTTTCCAATAACTCTCAGCGTTTCTGTCTGATTTCATCTCTGCTGCTCATCACCATGGAAACATTCTGGGTGATATTAAGTTTCTGTTAAATAATATTTTTGTTCATATGAGGTGAGAAGAACTTTGTTTAAAGATAGAAATTTTTCTTCATGAGACTGGAAGTTGGTTTCAAGTGTGAAAATAAAGAGTAAACTGTTCCAGTGTGTCTGTGTTACTGGGAGAACTGGAAACCAGCAGCAGCGTCCTCCACAGAAATGAAAATAATTCATATAATAGCAAAAAATAATCAGGCAAAAGAAATGTTTTCTAAAGCAATTTCTTTCAATAAAAAAATTAGGAAACTTTAACAAAAGCTGCATGTGTGTCTGTGCCTGGTGAATTTTTGGTTAAAACATGTTTGTTCTTTATTCAGTGAAGTTACTCAAAGTGGGTGGAGAATCCAGAAATTTTACTCAAATAAAAAGTGCAGTGTAGGAAAAATACTCAAAGTGCATTTTTTTTACTTAAGTAATTGTAACTTGTCACAACCCAACGCTGCTCAAGATTAAACATAGAAATCTGAAAATTTGACATTCGTGAATCAGTTCCCCAGTCGGCCTGCAGGGGGCGGTGCTGATCCTGAACCAGACAAACACACAGGGAACAGACAGACCAGAGTTCGGTTCGGTACAAATGTTTATTCTGATACAAAGAGCGTGACTGTGACGGCAGAACCAGCGGAGCTTGTTGGTCCAAATCTACAAAAATAAAATGATTTCAGTAGAAAACACCAGACAGCTGTTTGGCCTTTACATCCTCAGAGTTTCTGTTGCTTTGATTTCCAGTCTACAGGAATCACAGAGCTGATGACCTATGACCCTCAGCGAATGAAGGCGCTCAGGCAGCCGGCCAATCAGGTTCCAGCTCAGATTTTTAACAATTTAAACAGGAAACTGAAGCTAAGTGTAACTAAAAATCCTCTGATTTCACATTTTTATCCCCTTTTCTGAAAGTTTAAAATATTTTTTAATTTTTTTAACATAAAAATCTCACTAAAACTGTTCATATGTCATTTATTTTGAACATTTATTTTTTCTTTTTGTATTAAGCAACCTGAATGTTCCCCTTTGCTGTCGTTTGTTAGTTTTCAGAAATAATAATCTTTTCTGTAAAGTTAGGGTTAGGGTAGGCTGTAAAGTTTTCACACCCCTGTTAAAGTCACTTTTTGTGACATCGAGCGGTGAGTTCTGAAACATTTAACGTGACATTTATCTTGAAAAAACAAGAACCTGCATGAATAAATTTTCACACCCTCAATCTAACAGTTTTCCTCACATGAAATTGTTAATTAAATGTTCTGACTGGATGTTTGGTCTCTGAGATGATGGAAAATAAAATCCTTTAGCTTTCTAGCACATCAGTGTAATATGCCCTTCTCCTGACTGATACCTTTAAACCGTCTGACCCTGAGGAACATGAGCAGATGTGAGGAAGATCCCAGCTTAGCTTTATTTCAGGTTCATCAGATTCACCTGAACACTAGAACTGGACCAGAACCTGCTAGTTGGACAGTGTGTAAACTTGACCGTGTAACTACAGATTTATTGGTTTTGTTTTCCCCACTAAGATTAGTTTGTGTTCCAGGTGAATTTTTCAGGATAAACGTCATATTAAAGGTGAATAAAGTCGGCTTTTGCCTCACAGGAAGTGCATATATTCACAGGAGTTTGAAAACCTTTGAAGTGTCTCAGCTTCATCATCAAACAAATCGACTTTATCAACATTTTACTGATTATGAGCCATAACCTGAAAATCCTCCCAGTTGAACTGGAACGTTTCCAGTCTGTGGCGGCGTTCAGACAGGTCACATCCAGTGATTAGTGAGCGGTTCCAGTGAGCACATGCTGCTACTGATTGGCCAAAGGAGAGTGCCTTCGACAGGAACCGAGGTCAAAGGTCAGCGGTTTCTCTGAAGCCGCTGCTGGCCGGTCCAGCAGAATCGGTCCAGACCTGCTGAACGGGTCGGGCTGCAGGGGAACACAGCCTGTAACAGAGTTAGCTTCCTCAACAAACGCACCATCACCGTCCTTCAGAACCAGCACCAGCCATGTTTGGCACAGAAAGCAGCAGGTCAGAGGTCAGATCGGACCTTCATAGCAGAGTTCAGGTCAGCCGAACGCTCTGAGTTCTAGAACGATTCTGAAGGGGTCCGGTTGGACTCTGGAGCAGCTTTCAGTCCAGATATCGGACCAGTCCTCATTTCCTCACTACTTCTTCTCTGTTTGGATCAGCGGTTCTCCAGAACCTCCCTAAGGTCCTCCAGGTTCTGTTTCTCTGTTGGACTGAAAAGGACTGAATATCAGACAAACTCTAAAAGAACCGTCTGGAAGACCTGCAGGAAGAACTGCAGAACCAGTACACCCAGAACAGAAAGAGGAAGGAACCGGATCAGAGGAAAGAACCGGGACTGGATCAGAACCTTTGAATACTGCTGTTTAACATCCACACTGAAATCTGTTCTGACCCCAGTGAACTGTCCGGTCCGGTATGGCATAAACAGAACCAAACCCGCTCTCCTCAGACGCTGGGAGGTTCTGGCTCAACTTGAAACTGGACCCAGTAAAAGGCTGTCCTGTTGCTGCCTGAAAGTAAATCACTTCCTGTTATCAGTGGAAACATCAGAGGTTCTGTCCCAGCTCTGTTGGAGCCCGGATACAGAGACCAGAACCAACTGACCCAGGAGGTTCTGCTGGTTCTGGTCGGGGTCAACCAACCCTTTAATTTGACCTTTTAAAGCGTTTCAGCAGACGCCTGCTGACAGTGTTTGATGATGATGACCTCAGAGCATCAGAGCCCGTTGCTATGACAACAGCTTCAGGAGAGGTCAGAGTGAAGCTGTGAGTTTGTGGTTAAGGAAAACAGAACCAGCGCTGGGTTCTGGTCGGACTGCTGTCTGGGCAGTGACCTCTTGACCTCAGAACTGGTCGTTCATACAGCCTGGAAGAGAAAAGCCCGCTCCTCCCTCTCCGCCGCCAGGATGCTGGGCAGTGGCGGCAGGGAGCCGTTGGGCAAGGTACCGCCCGTCCTCAGGTAACAGGAGACGATCTTCTGGTCCAGACGCAGCTGGCGGGGGACGCTGTCCAGCGGCTTGGGGTCCAGGTCCAGGACTGAAACGGAGGAGGAGAAGGCCTGAGGTCTGAAGTCCCTGAGACGCTTCTGGGAGGAGAGGCTGTGGAGGAAGAGGAGGGTTAATGACGATGCTTTAACTTGCCGTCCATAGCCACCACAACGCCGTGTTGACTAAATGAAACCTGGAGATGCAGAAATTAATAATTTAGCGCAGTGCGCCACAGCAAGGGAAAAGTAACGCAGAAAAGCCCTGAAGAACAACTCAAAATAATTTGCATTTTTCTTTTTTCTCGCTGTCCGAGTCTGCTACCGTACAAAAACACATGTTGCCATAGTAACTGAAAACTACCCCAAAACCACGCAAATATTACCCAAACAAAGTCCGTTGCAGTTTTATGTTTCCATCCAGGCTTGATGTTTATTTTGCGATTGTTAATAAGAGATCGCTGTGGTGGCTAATTTGCCGCAGCAGTAGCTAAACCAGGGGTGTCAAACTCAATTTCACCGAGGGCCACTTCAGCATATTGGCCACCCTCAACGGGCCACATTGACGGTACAAATCAGGAGTGCCCAGGTGCAGTCCTCTAGACTGCACTTTTAGATGCATCCCTGCTAAAACACACCCCAGACAAAAGGTTGACTTCCCTCATTAGCAGCAACTCAGTTCTGTAGAGCCTTATAATGAGTANGCTGTTGGATGCAGGTAATGTTAGCTAAAAGATGACTAGCTAATATCAATACAGAACCTTAAGCTTGTTAACAGAGCCGTGCAGAGACCACTAAAGGGACAGGTGCTCAAAAAAAAGGGCACATCTAACCGCATTCTAGGACAGAATATGAACTAAGCCATAAAGCTTTCAGAGTTTAATAAACAATGATAAATTACAAAATTGTGAGATATACAATCACAGCTAAGGTAAATCTCTATACAGAGCATACAACTATGCATATGTAAGATATTTTATTAGTAATTTCTTTCTGCAGGTCTATTTTGTTATAAGAAAGTATTGCAATATTCAAACCCACAATAAGCAAGATATGTAAATCAGAGCTGGACCACCAGACATATTTTGTTTTTACACTATTAAAAATGTTAACAAGGGCACAATGCAACCTTTTAGTGGACTAATCTATGAAAAAGAGCTGCCTGTTTGCTGCAGTGGAGATGAAGATGGTCCATTCAGGAACACCTGTTCAGGTTGTTTTACCTTTGTTTACCTTTGCTGCGGCGCTTTACAGCCGCTGTAATTTCTGAACGTTCAATAAACGACAAACTTGGACTAATTACCTCGTTCTTTGTGACTATACGTCATTTACAACAAACATCAAACATGTAAATATGTTTCATTAAGTGTTTAACAAACAAATTACTTCTACCGCAATAATTATGTGAAATTAAATTAATTGTCTAATATAAAAAAATAGTTTGGTGCTGTTGGGCTCAGAGTCTGAGAGGCTTTTCCTCTATCAAACAAATTTCTTTTTTTTTTTGCCTCTTATTTAGTGGAAATATTAATGTTGATGAGACTTTCTCCAAAATGATAACCTACATCCCCCACCCTACCTGTAGCTCCTTCCTGGAAGTGATGTCACAAATATGTTACAATTGTGGGAGGAACTGTCTGATGTTGATTTCAGTGCCTGACACCTGGGTGGTACATGCTAAAACAGATTATCTCTCCTGCAACGTATGTGAAGGCCCTTAGAGGAATAACAAAAGGAAGAAGAGGAGAAATTACTTTTGTTAGAATGCCAGTCCAATGTACAACAGTTCCACAGAAAGCCCTGGCAGTGAAAACGTACTACATGAAGCAACAATAGTAAGAAGAAAAGAAAAACAAGGAGTCTGGATAGGGAGTAAGGTCTAAGGTCTCAAACTAAAGCCGGTGTAAAGTATCTGGCCAAATCTCAAAGTACGCTGCAACTCTGGAGGCTGTCAGAGACCCAGAGAAAATTTTCCAGGCAACCTGCAGCTCCAGGCCCAGAGAAGAAAAGGGTTTTTTTGCCTAAAGAAGAAGGCCATCCAAGAGTTTCACAGGACTGAGAGACAGAGGTGCTCATGTCAGATAATGACGAAACGACCCCAGCAGACATTTTTAGGTAGAAAATACCTGCTGGGATGGGGACAAGATCTGCACAAAGGTGGAAGAAGAATCCTACTAGACACCGAAACAGAGGTGTCCATGACCTGCTAGACCTAGAGACACTCGACACCTGAAGATTCAGGTTGTCATTGGGATCATAAGAGATGACATTTGGGACATGGAAAGGTATTGTATGAATAAAAGACTTGTACAAGCTCATCACAGTAAAATATTTTAATGAACTAAACAAGAAAAGGAAGAATTATCGCTCACTAAGTCAAAGGCCAAACCAGCTGGACTGCAGACTAATGAAAGTTGGATTGAGTAAAGACCAAGAATGGTACAAAGCTGAGGACGGGAGGTGAGACACTCAGATGTGGGTCATTAGAAACAAATTGAGTCTTCCTTGAGCTAATAGCCAATAGATCCTGATCAAGGTAAAACTCAACATGTTTAGGAATCTCAGTACCTGTTGGATGGAGAGCTGAGCAAGTTCTAGTCTCTCAGAGTATGGAGGTAGAAGATTAGTTCAAAAAATTGTTGCTCTGTTCTGTGACAGTGAAGCTCCACTGTTTGTCCTGGGTCTCAACACAATTCTGTCGACATATAAGCAGATCTTCATAAAACCCACCACCACACGGATCTTTACCAGCTTAAACCGTAGGTTAATCTAAACTGTGGGTATCTAATCTTTAGCTCCAAATAGACAAGTAAACTACAAGGATTGTCTTGCAGTTCTAGCGTCTAAATATTTGGGATGATATTAAAGTAACTAAAGGATGAAGAACACCAGTCTGAAGGAAGAGAACAGTGGAATAAGACGGCAGCACTAACTTAGGCAGATTATCTTGAGAGTTCAGTCAAAGCTGAATGACTGCAGCACTGAGGACTGAGGTTTATTTTGTCATCTGATCTGAGCAGAGAAAAATAAAATCTGTTAATCAGTGAGTTTTATAGCAGCGCAGAGGTTGAATTCTAGACTTTGGAATGAAATACACCTGAGTTGGAACTGAACTGAAGCTGGAAGCAGTTTGATTCTTCGTCCTTACAAGTCGATCAGATCCACCTTCAGACCAAACTAGCAGCTTCCTCTGAGTGAGTCCAGCTGCAGGAGGGAAAAGTGGAAACCTCCAGCTCTGCTGCTTCAAGCTGCTCACACTGAAGGTGAGTTGGACCAAAACACTCAGAGTCACTTTGAGGGAAGTTAGTAGAGGAGGGAGGGAGCCGAGACGGTTTGTTTATATTCAGGCAGTTTGTTTTCAGTTTAGAAGAAAAAAAATGAAAAGGCAAAAACCACACGAGCTTTTTCATTTGT
>NW_006800304.1:373434-375848 GCF_000485575.1 Poecilia formosa | reverse complement strand
GCTGTGGTGGCTAATTTGCCGCAGCAGTAGCTGAACTATCACAGCGGTGGTTGATTAGCTCATTTAAACACCTGCTCTACTGATGATCGGTCTGAGTGTGTGTTGTTTTTTTTTTTTGTTTGTTTGTTTGTTTTGTGTTTTGCTTAACTCAACCGAAATACGCTGAATTCGCAGCACCTTCATACATTAAGGTGGTCAGAGTCAAGCTAGCATAACTGACTTCCATCTCCCTTGCTATTATATAGACCAGGTTCTGCAACGGGTCTATATAGACCAGGTTCTGCAACGGGTCTATATAGAAATAAATATAAATGTGTTTACTTGGGGTGCAACAATACATATATCTGTTATGAACCGTTCAGTGCAATGCTCTTGGTTCGGTAAGCACTAAACAGATTTTTTAAAATTATTTGATCAAGAAGATGCGCTCTGTGTAGAAGGCTCAATGGTTCTGCGTTCGACTACTCCACCTAGGCTGCATTATCGAGCACAGATCCGCTGAGCATTCAGATTAGTGAAAGGCTAGCTAGCTGCAACATGGCTACTGCCTCTAATACCTGATATCGAAGCTCCTCCACCATCATCATCATTCAGATCTGCCGTTTGGAATAACTTTAGCTTTCATGCCAAGTCGTGGACAAAAGCACAACGCTTGACTACATCGGTAGGAACACAAAGAATATGACTGTACATTTACGCCGACATCACCCGGTGTGAAAACAAGTAGAACCAGACAAAGATTAATAACAAGCAGACATGCTGCAAACTTGATCCCAGTCATTTAGACAGACATTAGTGCACGATTCAGAGAGGGAAAAAGAAATGGGTGATCGCTCTGTGCAACCCTTTTCTGTTGTATAAAATATGCTTGAGCCTCGTTACAAGATTTATTCACAAACATATTTCACCGATACGCAGTTCCTACCTTGCATAACAAGACAAAAGTAGAATTAGAGACTTATTTGCCGTTTCAGCAACATTTAATTTACAAACTGTACTTCTGGGGTTAAATAAATGTTTAATTAATTTCAATAAATTATACGTTGAAAAAAATATTGAATTGTGACACTAAAGCACTGAACAGAACAGTGAATTTTATGTATTGTTGCACTCCTGATCAACCAAACTATCTATAGACCAGTAGCAAAAGACCAGCTGGGTTGGACAGAAGTTTCTGTTCATTCCATGAATGAATATCATCTTTCAGGTCAATCTCCATCATTAGAATTAATAAAACAGTGAACATCCAGGCTGCAGACTAAAGGCCTCAGCTCTGATTTAACAGACAAAGGTCTTACTCTTCATCATCGTCCTCTTCCTCACCACTGGGAACCAGCGTAACCATGATGGAGCAGTCCTTAGCTGTCATGGCGATCCGGTACTGATGGACCTGGAGAGAAAAAAAAAGAACTAAACTAAAACTGACTGAAAAGTAACAGAAAATCTGAGAAAAACTTTAACTGTATCCTGAGTGTCTGAGTTTTACTTCAGGAGCAGAGAGAGTGGATCTGATGTCTTACAAATGGGACAAAGTTATTTTATCAACTAGGACATAAAACCAATTGGTTCTTACTAATTATTACAAGATTGAACAGCAGGTTGATGGTGTCATCAGTTATTTATCAGAAACTAAAACCGGCCACCGATAAAAAAGTTAAACAGAACCTTAAGCAGGAATTTTTTTTACTTTAGATGTGAACTTTGCCGAGGTCAGCTGATTATTCCTGAATGAGAATCAAGATGACAAAGTGAAATCAGTTTATTCTACCACCTTTATTACAGGTTCTGTTCTGATCAAAGGTTGAATTCTGGACTCTGGAGTGAAGCACGCCTCAAATGCAAGACACACAGCAAATTCATCAGGTTTAAGCTCCGCCTACCCGACACACCTGAACCAAAGCAGGAAGCAGTTTGTGACTTTTGGTTCCTTCAGAGAGACTCTGCTGCTTCAAGCTGCTCACACTGAAGGTGAGTTGGACCAAAACACTCAGAGTCACTTTGAGGGAAGTTAGTAGAGGAGGGAGGGAGCCGAGACTGACTGGACCTTCTGTGTTTTCAGCTTCACTCAGAGACAAAATGGCTTCCAGATCAGAGGAGGATCTCTGCTGTCCGGTCTGTCAGGACGTCTTTACGGATCCGGTTGTTCTGTCATGTAGCCACAGCTTCTGTAGGGAGTGTCTGAAGAACTGGTGGAGAGAGAAACCAGCAACAGAGTGTCCAGTTTGTAAGAAAAGGTCTTCAAAGTTGAATCCACCCTGTAATATGGTTCTGGAGAACCTGTGTGAATCATTCCTACAGCAGAGAGACCAGAGAATCCCAACGGATCTCTGCTCTCTGCACTCTGAGAAACTCAAACTCTTCTGTCTGGACCATCAGCAGCCAGTTTGCCTCGTCCGCAGAGATTCAGAAAAACA
>NW_006800304.1:369093-372981 GCF_000485575.1 Poecilia formosa | reverse complement strand
AACCTGGCCTTCAACATCTGGAGCAACATGAAGGGCATGGTGACCTACACTCCTCTGGTTCTGGACCCAAACACGGCAAATCCAGAGCTCCACCTGTTTGAGGATCTGACTAGTTTGATTTATGGAGAGGAACAGCAGCTTCCTTATAATCCAGAGAGGTTTAATGACTTGTGGCGTTCTGTCCTGAGCTCTGAGGGTTTTAACTCAGGGAACCACAGTTGGGATATTGAGGTTGGAGACAGTGAATACTGGGAACTCGGTGTGTCAGCAGAGTCTGTCCAAAGAAAGGGAGACAGAGCGTCTGGCTGGTTGGGTATCGGGTTATATGAAAGTAAATACTCAGCATGTTCTCCACCAGCTCCTCTCATATTCCTTTATGTCCAGAAAAGACTCCAGAGGGTCAGAGTGAATCTGGACTGGGACGGAGGAAAGCTGTCGTTCTCTGATCTGGACACTAACACACACATACACACCTTCACACACACCTTCACTGGCAAGATGTTTCCATTCATTGCCACTGATAATATAGTAAAAATCCTGACAATGAATATCTCAGTGATGAAACAGCAGCTCTGATGTTCTCAGTATGAAGAACGAAAGTTCAAATTAAAGCTGCCAGCAGCCTCATACGGCTCTCGCAGCTCAGCGCCTCTCATAGTAACCGCCAGCTATCATAAACACTCTCCCGCTCCCATCCACTAGGGGGCGCATTTGACAAATCTTCCAAATAGACCCAATGCGAGTCCAGCAGCATGTCTTAAAAGTTTGGCTGAAACCCAACCTTCAAGACAGGTCGGGTCTTGAAGGTCGAAGTATTGGCGAATACTTCCTGTAGGCACACATTATGTTTGCTTATCAGCAGTTAGTGAATACAGTTTCAATCTTAGATTACAAACAGGGTGAAACAGGATAATCTGCAGTATTTTCTCTCTGTTGGGTGTAAAATTGGCTGTCAGAGACTTCTCTGTATGTCTTGGGAAATTGTAGAAGTGTTGCGATGTTCATGCCTCTACAATAAAGTAAGGTCAATGCCCAGGGTGTTTTGAATGTTGCCAGGTGGCGCTGTTGAGCTGTTTTTATTGCAAGTTTTGCGATGACCTTAAAATACTCAAATTTCACGCAGGCCTGATGCGACCATCATGTTTGGTGAGTTTTCAAATATGTTAAGGCCTCCAGAAATCCAGTTTATTTGACTTTGATCATAAACTCTATGATTCACTGCGCTGAGCTTAATAAAACCTTATTGATCAGACCAGACCAATAAGCACTGCAGAAGAAAACTCAGAGGTTTTCATTCCATCATCTCAGCAGATCTTTAGTTTCTGCTATGGTTTTGAGAAAGTCTATAGAAATTATTGATCTGGAGGATAAAACTGTTAGTGATGGAGTGTTTGACACTTAAAATCTTCAGCATCAATAAAGCGTTTCTTTCTGACGTCATCCCTGCTGCTCATCATCATGGAAACATTCTGGGTTTAGTTTCTGTTAAATGACACTGTTGTTTATTTTTGTTTAAAGAGCAAAACTGGAATTTGGCTTCAAGAGTGAAAATAAAGAATAAACTGTTCCAGTGTGTCTGTGTTACTGGGAGAACTGGAAACCATGTGACCTTGGCAGCAGCGTACTCCACAGAGCCGTCGTCCTCCATCGAACATTTCTGCACTTTCTCCAAGAAGTTCTGGTCGTACGGTCCGTCTATCTGGAGGCCAGTCCTGATGCAAACAGACAGAGACGTCAGAGTCCAGGTCTACCTGCAGGGACAGGTTTTCCTTCTGGTTCTGGTTGGCCGGGTTCTACCTGTCCTTGGGGAAGTCCTGCAGGTGTTGCTCCACTCGGCAGTACAGAGGATAAAGTCCTTCGATGTCCAACGAGTCCAACATCTGAGTCTGAAGGATTCTGGACAAAATGTTGTTGGTCGGTAAACCTTGAGATCCTGCATTACAGAGAGACGGGTTTGTTAAATCAACCTAGAAATGGTTCCGGTTTCAGGTCCGGTTCCAGAGAAGTTCATCAGGAATTCTGCTCCTCTGTTTTATCTGTAACATCAGGACCTGGAAGATGCTGCAGAACCAAAACCTTTGGAGGAACCATACTAAAATCTGAACTAAACTCCTGTTTCAAATGTCTCGGACCAGAACCAAAGGTTTTGTAGTTGAGCTAGTCCCAATGTGGATCAGGTTTGAACTTAAAATTATTTAAGAGCTTCCAGTAACACTTAAGTTATGCGTTTCTGTTCCATAAAAACGACCAAATAGTTATTTTTGTGTCATGCAGCCTTTTAATTAAATCCTTCTGTCTGTTACACCATCTGGTGTGGGTCAAAGGTCACCAGCATATGAATGTTTGTGTCTGTGTTTATTTGTAAATTTGATTAATAAATAACTTATTAATTAATAATAAGATGTTTGTAAATACATGACAGAAATCAACACAAAGTCACCATCTGCCTGTGTTCCTGTTGATTCTCATCTGGGGAAACTGAACAGATACTGACCTTCCATAACAAACTTAAATTACAAATAGTAACTATGAAATGTTGAAGTTTTTATTTTAAAAATGCTAAAAAAACTAACTTCTATCACTGAGTTCCAGCAGAACTTTATGTCCTAATTCGACAATAATGTGCTTGTTAAACATGAAGACTTTTGTTGAGTATGTGTAAGTCTTATTTCAAAAGTCCTGATTTTCTGTGTTTTTTGTTTTCTCAGTCTTGAAGCTGTTTTCCAGTATTCCATTTTGTTTCCTCATATGCTGTTCATTAATTTGTTTTGATCCTTCACTTATTCAATATTTTTATTTTTCTTAGGAGTTAAATTGCATTATTGGTGTAAATTTGAGTTATATAGCTAATAAACTCTCAGTGAATGGTGTGTGTTTATTGTGGTTTCTGTGAGGAGGTTCTTCCAGAAGCGTTACATTTATTCCTTCATGAGAGACTAGCATGTTTACTCTGATGGTGCCCCAATTAACTAAAGCACATGTGTCAAACTCAAGGCCCGCGGGCCACATGTGGCCCACCATGTCATTTTATGTGCCCCTCCCAGCATTTTATAGGCTGATGACTGACTTAAAATAGGTTTTGAGCACGAACTGACTACAAACTACATCTCCCACAATGCATTCCGATTGTTGCCAGCCAACATTACGGCTTCTCGCCACTAGAGAGCAGCAGAGGCACCTCAAGCTGCTTATTGATTTTCCCAGCGAATAAAACTGAGACATCGACAAGCTAACATCAAAACGTCCAAGAAAAGAAAAAGCGATTTACAAGTAAGACTGAATGAAGATGTGTGAGTTGGTGTCAGGGCGGCAGGTGGCGCTAGACTTTTTTTGTTATCCGTTATCTTGACCGACAACATAAAAAAAAATCGGTCATGTAGTATTTTTATCCATGAAATTACAATCATATTAACATCGTCTATTTAGTCGCATTTTATGCGGTTTAGTTAATATTCACCGTGAATCCAGATCCCATCACAGATTAAGCAGATAAATGCATCTACATTTTTCTCGTAGTGACAAAAACCACTGACTGAGGCCCCAATAACTTTTAATAAATTAAACTAAGCGACTTCACTTAAATTAGCATCACTTCACCCCCTGGGGTCTGAACGCACTTCCTCCTGGTTCCCATCTGCAGAAAAATATGTGGTAATTCATCAGTCAGTTGGATCTGTCTGATCCAAACAGATCAACTGAACTATGTGAGTGTTTTACCCTGAGCGGTCCAGTGTGCGCTTTTACCAGGATTTATTTTATTTTATTTTATTTTTTTCTGCTGGATGAGTTACTCCCAGCGGTTTCTAATTCTTCGCAGTCCGCAGTGGTTGAGCAGCGGACTGCGCATGCATGTTGCAGTCTAACTTCTGCATCGTCATTTAGTTCCTC
>NW_006800304.1:364146-367084 GCF_000485575.1 Poecilia formosa | reverse complement strand
AATGTGGCCCGTTGAGGGGGGCCAATATGCTGAAGTGGCCCTCGGTGGAATTGAGTTTGACACCCCTGAACTAAAGGAACTAACTTCATGAATTATTTCATTAATAATAAATTACTTAACATAACTATTTCTGTGCGTTAAAAAACTGGGTTCCCTGTCAAAAAAGTTGTCTTCTTCCACTCTGTTGTTTCCATTCTAACAGGTAAGTTTGTGTTGCTTTAATGTTAAATGTGGAAAAACCAGATAAAGAAAATTCACCTTCACCTTTGAACAGATCACAGATTTCTCTACAAATAAAAAGTTAAACTTTGTTTCTAGGTGAAAGCAGGTGGAGGAGATAAATTTACCAAATATGTAAAAAAAAATATAAATGTTACACTCTGCAGCTTTAAGTTCTGATGATGTTTGAGAAGAAACTGACCGTGGCGAATCCGCTCCCTGTTAAACAGACTGGCCTCGCAGAAGCTCCGCCCCTCTCCTGTCCTGTCGGTCACCTGACCTCCGTCTCCTCCTGCGGCGCTCAGCAGGGCGTTCCCCAGGACCTTCAGACACAAAATCAGCCGTTAGCGCCGACTGACACCAGCAGCTTCAGGCAGAGCCGTACTGGACCGCTGCTTCACCTGTATGAAGTCGTTCAGGACGGCTTTGGTGGTCATGTGACCATTGACGCGGTTGTTTCCACGCAGGAAGTAAGGTCTGAGGTGATGCAGCAGAGAATTTGTGTCGGGCGACTCGTCACTACCCTCTTTACTGCTGTAGATACACTGACCACCCTGAAACCCAGAACCAGCTGTTAGTTCGGTTGGAATAAAAACAAAACACAATCAGCAAAGTTAGCTGGAAACAAGAGAAGAAAACAGCTTAAAATCATAATTTATTAAAACATGAAGGACCAGGAACATCAGAGAACTAAAGTTTGGCTTCATACCTTAAATACTTTGAGGTTATTCTGAGGTTCTTCTATCAGGTGTCTGATAGCGAAGTGCATTCGCTGTCTGTTTCTGCACAGAAGAAGAAGAAGAAATCAGACTGCGACAGAATGCAGAACAAAAAGACGGGACAGTTCTCTGAAAACCCATGGGACAGTGAATGCATCGTCAGTGAACTCACCCTGAGAACAGGTCCAGGGGACAGTACAGGCTGCGTCTCTTCCACTTCCCGTTGGCCACCTGAGCAGGTGAGACAGAAACAGCAGAGCTGCTGGTGAGAAACCAGAACAGAACTCTAACTGGTCCCAGTGGTCCAGTGACCTGGTTCTGCCTCCGCTCTTTAGCTGAAACATCTCTCCTGGATTCCTGGACATTATTTAGTTTTTCATTTTTTCAGAACTCTGATAAGTGGATAGTTACTTCTTCTTTTGTTTTTAACTCTAATGAACCTTTTAAACTAAACTCAGTCATTTTATCTCCAACATCAGATTAAAATGTTCTGATGCTCAGCTGGTTGTTATTTGCATCTTCACCACTAGATGTCAGCATCCCTTCAGCATAGCTCTTGTGGTTTAATGAGGAAGATGCAGTAAAACCTGTCTGACTTCAGTCAGGAGGATTTCCTGTCCATCAGAGCAGAAAGAGAGACAATCTGAGAATGTTCTCCAGCCGACAGGAGGAACATGTTTACGTTCTTCTGCAGCTTTCCCCCGAGGAACCAGCTCAGAAACAAACAGAGCGGCTTTTGTTTTTAGATCAGACTGATACAGCTTTGCATTCTGCATGTCTCAGAACAGAGGCGTTGATTCACCACAGGCCGGGGCGGATCAAACATCAGAGCGCGCACGCGTGTGTGTGTGTGTGTGTGTGTGTGTGNCATTCTCTTTAGTTTTCTCTGGTCTGTAATGGAGACTTGAATTTAACATGTCATTTCAACCAAAGATTTGTAATGCGCTTAAAAAATAAAAATTAATTTAATTTTTTAGCCATGACTCTGTAGAACCATTTTGAAGTGTTGATTTTATTTTTGAACTATTTTGAATTTAACCATTTTTTATTTTAAAGTGTTGATTTTATTTTTGAACCCTTATTATTTGTGAAGTGTTGATTTTATTTTTGAACCCTTATTTATTTTGAAGTGTTGATTTTGAACCATTTTTTATTTTAATGTGTTGATTTTATTTTTGAACCCTTATTTATTTTGAAGTGTTGATTGTATTTTTGAACCCTTATTTATTTTGAAGTGTTGATTTTATTTTTGAACCCTTTATTTTAAAGTGTTGATTTTATTTTTGAACCCTTATTTATTGTGAAGTGTTGATTGTCTGAAAGACCTTAGACATGAATGGCCCCATATGGGGTTTGAACCGATGACCTCAGCATTACCAGCACGGTGCTCTAACCTGCTGAGCTAACTCACCTACCTTACAAACTGTTGAGTTTCCATGGATTTAAGAAGAACTCACATGATCTTACCACAATGAAGATTTGATAAAAGTGCTTATATTCTAATGTTTTTCAAAACAACATACATAATATTTTATTTTCCAGAGATTTTGTATCTCAAAGTGTTGATATTATTTTTGAACCATTATTTATTTTTGAAGTGTTGATTGTATTTCACAGATATTTTTAATTTTAATGTGTTAATTTTATTTTTGAACCATTTTTTATTTGTAAGTATTGGTTTTATTTTATAGCCATTTAGTCAAGTCTCTGCAGAACCATTTGTCTCTGCTAATGACATCTTTAATACAATTTTTTGATCCCAGGCTTAAGTTTACTGACTGTAATGTGAAATTGGACACAAGTATAAGTTTGACAGTTCACCAAGTTACTGTGCTCTCTGAGAGGATCTGTGGTATAAATATTTGACATTGTTCCATGCCAATTGTTGACGTTAGTCTCTAACAAAATGTGGATCATCTACCAGGAACGCTGCAAAGAGCATGAGTTTCTATAGTGTAGTGGTTATCACGTTTGCTTCACATGCAAAAGGTCTCTGGTTC
>NW_006800304.1:353601-361562 GCF_000485575.1 Poecilia formosa | reverse complement strand
GCTTTTGTTTTTAGATCAGACTGATACAGCTTTGCATTCTGCATGTCTCAGAACAGAGGCGTTGATTCACCACAGGCCGGGGTGGATCAAACATCAGAACGCGCGCGTGTGTGTGTGTCTGTGTGTGTGTGTGGTGCATGTGTGTCCTGCAGGCTCTACCTTGTAGTGCTGGTGCATGCAGTAGCGACACACTCTGGTCTTGATGTCCTTGCTGACGTGTTTGGGGGACGGCAGGAAGCCACATTTAGGCTGAAAACAGAATCAATCAAATTTATTTGCAGGGCACATTTCATCAGCAAGGCAGTTCAAAGTGCTTCACATCACAAAAACACAAAAATACAAAGTCATAAAAAGAACATACATTAAATTTAGTCAAGTATCAGCAGTACACATCAAATAGAGCAGAACCAGAAATAGAAGACCTGAGAGGTCTGGAAGGCTGATCCAACAGCAGCAGATATTAAAGCCATTCAGTAGTTTATAAAGTACCAGCAGTATTTTAAAGTCTGTCAGTGGAAGGAGTTTAGAACTGGGATATGTGCTCTATGTTCCTGGTTTTAGTCACTAACATAGAGCATAAAGCAGCATCTTTCTGGATCAGCTGCAGCTGGAGGACTGACATTTTAGTCAGACCTGTGAAGACGCTGCTGCAGTAATCAAGAGAAACACATGGATGAGTTTCTCTAATGCTGAGACCTTAGTCCTCTGATCTTGGAAACATTTTTCAGGCGATAGAAGGCCGACTTTGGAACCGCCTTTAAGTTTGAAGGTTCAGGTCAGAGGTCAGCCTGATTGCTGGTTTCCAGCTGTAGTGACTTTAGTTGACTCTAAATCGTTCCTCTTTACATCCAAAAATAACTTCAGTGACGCTTCGACTCACTCGGAGCGTCACTCTGAGGGAAGCATGGCGGCAAGTCGTACCTTGATCTCGATGCAGAGGGGCGGGGTCGGCGTGGGCTGATGAAGGGTCGGAGACGTCAGGTTGGGCAGACACAGAGCGCAGCCGCTGTAGATGTCCATGACTTTATCACAGCGCCAGGCTGAAACAGAAACACAGACTGTGGGTTCAGGTCCTGATCAGGGTCCAAACGGGCCTCCGTCGGGTTCTGAAGTTACACCCGTAGGTGTAAATCCCGGGGGGGCAGGAGGGGTCCAGACCCCCCTCAATCTTGGAAAAGTCTACAATGGTCCCCCCCAAAGAAATCATGAAAGAAACCCTTGTATTTAAACAATATCAATATAAAAAGGCAATAGAAACAAAGAACGAAGTAAATCTGCTGTTCATCTAAGAAAAGAATAAGAATTAAGTTTAGGTCCCCCCACACTATTGTTAGAACAATGGTTCAGCCCAAAGTGTAGGAGGAGCAACAACTGCGGTGCTGAATGACACAGGCTCCATTAGAGCCGCTGAAGTGAGGAGCTAGCTGTTAGCTGTTAGCTGTGGCTCTGCAGCACTAACAAAAAACCCTCCAAACCCTCCTAAATACTTAAAGCAAAAGACAAGTAACACGATTTATTGACTTTCACTGCTCAATAGGAAGAAACACATCAACAATAAACAGTTCGTTATTTCATTACTTTGGCTGAATGATGATAAACTGGCACCTTATGCCTTGGAAATCAATACTAGCTAAACTGCTACATTGCTTTCATAGTCGTTGCTCCTTTTTCTGTCGAAGGAAGCCAATATTTCAATTACATTTAGCTCTCCAACTCTTACTTTAATAAGAAGAGCTTGAAACTGGAAGGAGCGGCTGAGCGTTACCATTAGCCAACAGCTCAGTATGGCAGCAGAGAGCAGAGGGGCTACAAGAGCTGACAGTAAAACAAAATAAAGTATGCCTTAATTTCTTACCATCTTCAACGTAGAGCCTTTAAAACCACAAAATAAAATCTGGATATTTTTCTAGAAAACTCTGGTGCTGAGCCTTAAGTTTAAATTAAGGCTCAGCTTCCCAAATATTCAATTCCTACATATTTATAGATTTTAACATGAAAAAAAAGAGAAAAGTTTAAAGCAACTTAAGTTATAATTTAAATAACACGACTTGTATGTATTGAGAACCACTGCAATAAATCAATATTTACGAGGAATTTTATTAAGTGGAGTTACTTATTAAAACTTGTTTTTATTTAGAGCCTTAAGTTTTTGTAAAGGTGTAACAGAGATTAGATCTGTGACTCTGAACCAAACTCAAATCTAAGCAACATTTGAATCTTAGTTTGATTTCTATAAGTCTCAACAGATTGTTTACTGAGAAAAACACTTTTGTTATTCATTGCTACTTACTAGTCATTTTTGGTGGTGCAGCTTGAACAACAAACTTAAACCGCATTTTACTATAATTTTGCCGACCCCACCAAAGTTGCTCTTAAAAATTTCCCTGTTTATGGTCCCCCCAATAATGAGATGGGATCTACGCCCTTGGTCTCACCTGGTCTCTGATGCTGAATCTTGATGGATAACTGTCGAACGAACTCCAGCGGCAGTCTGACCACTTCCTACAGACCAAATGAAGACACAACACTTCAAGTTCAACGTCAAACTGAACTTCAAATCATAAATCTGATTTGCAGCATCACTGAGCAGCTTGATGCTAATCAGGGTGTACAAACTTTTTACCATATGAGCCAAAATTATTCAGGCTGAAAGTCCTCAACGGTCAAAAATACAACAGAGTATTAGGGCAAGACTAGGAGATATCTTTAAAATAACAGAGTAAAATCATAATATTGCCAGAAAAAAGTCGTAACTTTAAGAATAAAATCATAATTTTAGGAGAATAAAGTCATAATCTAAGAGAATAAAGTTGTAATTTTAGGAGAAGAAAAAGTAATATTAGGAGATTAAAGTTGTAATATTACCAGATTAAAAACAATGGATAGTGCATTTTCGACCCTCCTGGCTCAGGAGAGTAAAATATGCGCAAACATTCTTTAACTGCTAACAAGGGGCCGCAGAAAATCAGCCCACGGACCACAAATGGCCCCTGTTCCCCAACTTGAACACACCCACAGATCTGAACCATAACCAGCCGGATGATCTGCTCTGTCTCTCCAAACAGAAAACTTTTGGGTCAAACTCTTCCAAAATAATGACAGTTAAATCAGTTTTCACTGTAAAATTAGAGGGTTTTTTTTGTCTTTTTTTTAAAAATATGATTGATAATTTGTAAAAGTTGTGTGTATTACCCCACTGTGGACGAATTTTTCCCCCAGCAGGCAGCTCATGACGTTGGAGGTGAAGTCCACGATGTTCTGGATCTGCCTGAAGGCCTGCTCCGCCGTCTGCAACACAACATCCTGCTGTCAGCGCTGATGTCAAACCATCCACCAGGGGGCGGAGCCACCCGTCCCCAGTGACCTCACCAGTTAGCCGCCCATGCAAACGGAGCTCCACCGGACACCAGGCGGGCCCGGCAGAACGTGAGAAGGATAATGAAGGGAAATGAGCTCTGATGAAAGTAAAATCAGCACCGGGCTTCATGCAAATAAAAGAGAAGAAGAAGAAACGCTGAACTGCAGCTGCAGCTGCAGAGAAACTGGAACTGAAAACTGTTTCCGTTTCAACTGAATGTTCTGGTTCCGCGGGTCAGAACACAGTCAGAATCAGAGAGCCAGGGAAGGGTATTCATCATATTGTTTATGTGTCGTAAAAAAATTTCAGTGTCATTTTATTTCAAAGGATGTGCAGAAGAGTGACATAAGTCAAGTTTGCCATTTTATGCAATGCATAAAATGCAAAGTTGCATTAAAATTATCAATTTTGCATGGGAGGAGGTCATTTGCAGACTTTTTTTTTCTTTTGGAGTAATGGCTTCTTACTCACTGAGCGGCCCATTTTGGACCAGAACCCGTCTCTTTCTGACCCGTATGATGGTTGGACATTCGCATTATGTCTTTCTTTGCAATAATAGTTTGAACAGATGAATGAGGCTCCTTCAAGCATCTAGGAACTAGAGGTGAGTCTCCGATAACTTGCATATCTCAGTTAACCTATCAGAAGCTTCCAAAGCTGTGACATCATCATCTGGGCTTTCCTTCATTGGTTAAAGAAACAGTAATCAAGTAATCATTCTGTATACTTCAGATTAAAATAATCTCTGACATTTTCTCTTATTTTTGAGGCTTTTAGCTAACGAAAATATTTTGTTGATTCTGACATGAAACCAGAGAAGTTTGTTCTGATTCTGGTCTGTATAACAGAGACAAATCTAGCATTTTGGAACAACATGAACAAATCAGAACCTCCCAGAACAAAGTGGTTCTGGTGCTGGTCAGAAGAACAAAGAGCAGCTTTACCTGAGGAGGGTTCTCAGAGTCTTCTGCTGGATACTTGAGGAGACGTAAAACTCGGCAGTGCTGCAGGAACAAAGAGAAGTCCAGTTAGGATTCAAACATAAGAGTCCAACTTTCATCAGCAGAACTGTCCTGAAGCAGCAGAACCGTTCTTCTAAACCCACTGAACCTGATTTATGTTACTACAGAGAATCTTTCAGCCTCCCTGAAGCAGAAAGAAGGCTGTCCTGATCTGGTTCTTTTTTCTGGATGTTGAGCCGGGCTGATTTAGGTTTTGTCGGCTCTAGCGGCCTTTATTTGACAGCTGTCAGATAGGAAAGCGGATTGGGAGAGCCAGACAAAGGTCAGGAGGAAAAGGTCAGGGGGCAAAGGTCAAAGGGCCAGGACTCGAACTTGTGACTGACGCCTCTGAACAAACTCAAGCTTTGGGTTTGGTTGAAGTGAACTTTGATTTGATTTGAATGCATATGTGAACGCCAAGCAGACCAGAGACCACTCCAAAAGCAGGAAGTGGACTACAGCGCAGGGCATTCTGGGTGAGAAAACAACCAAGACAAATGTGCTAGCCAAGCGCTAGTAGGAGAAATGAGTCATGGTAAAAAAAATCCTCCAACCGCTAAAATCTGATGCCACTCTGCAAGGAGGGGAACAGGTTGCTCAAAAGGTTTGGTTGAATTGACTCAGAGCAGAGAGAAAGAGAACCGCAGCAGCTGGAGATGGAGCAGATGATGCACCTTTGGTCCCAAATCAAACCGAATCTAACGGACTATCAGGAGCCATGTCTGTCCCTTATTTGTTGTCTCTCCCCAGGATTAAAAACTTAACAGTTACTGAAAATCGCAACAAAATTATAAACAAAAAAAAAAAGGCTCAACAAATTTTGAGTGGCTGAGCGATCCCCTATTTGGGGTTATAAAACAAAACAGAGCAACCAAGAACATAATAATAATTAACATAATAATCATTCATCCAAAATGCAATAATGTTTCTGAGTTGTTAACCGTGACGTTGTGTCCAATGCTGGTTTGTGATACTTTTTATTTTGTAATATTTTTCACCACCATGCGAAGCCAAAGGCAAATTTCCACATGCATTTGTGGACAATAAAGATACTTATTCTTAATAAATCATAAAGTTTAACAGAGAGATCCTGACTGTCCAGCACCACGGACAGCAGCCTCCCACAGTGTTTAGTTACTCTGGACAACTGATGATGTCCGCTGTAGACGATAAGTTACTATTGGTCTTTGTCACCATTTGAACAATTTTTAAAATCCCATTATAATATTTTATTTCAAACATAAGGGAATCAGCCCAGCCAGAGAGTTTTAGGCATTTTTCCAACAGAAACTGCCCTCTGGGTAACAGCGTCCTGCGTGACTTAACATAATTAAGTCTCAACACAGAGTGAAGTCCTAATTCATGACTGACAGGTTAGCAGCTCAGTTATGTTGTTCCTTTTCATCACAGCTTTGACTTCCTCATAAGTTTTTAAAACACCAACCAGATGTGAATAGTGCTTCGGTTTAGGTACTTGCTGATACCGATGCCAAGTCAACAAGTTGGTACTAATACTTCACACAATAACTTCTAAATAAAATAATTTTGCTTTTAAAACAGCTCTTCTTTTTTTAAGGTTAAATCATAAATGGAGAAATAAAGATTTAGGCAAATTACTCTTTAAAAGTAGAGGTGTGCCGATCAATCGGCATTGGGTACATAATTAAATGTCTGCTAAATCAAACTCACCCATTTACTTAGTCTCTGCTATGCCAAGTGTTGAGACACTTTAGGATTTCCATTCTTAACACAAGCAAAGCAGCTTTTCTTGTTAAACATGTTTTGATATTCTCCTTGTGCCGTAATTTAAATGTCTAACTCCATTAGACAGTATGGCTGAAAAACGTATCACAACATAAGCGTTTTATATCAGTCGATTTATAATTATTGATTAGCTTATTGGTTTTAAATATCTGCCAAACTGGTGTTCTGACCTTTCCGGTTTTATCCACAGTTTTCACTGCATGCAGTTGTTTATCTTTAAGCAGTTATGAGGCACAGTGGCAAAACGTGAAACTGCTGGTGTGCAAGTTACTCAACAAGTTGTTGCTAGGTAACCAGAGTGAGTCAGTTGGTTGATTCCACACCAACCTTGATTGAGAGAGAATGAGTGGATAAAGTCTCTGCCTACATCTCCCAGGATGCTGATCATGTTTCTATTGCCATATTTCTTCTTATTGACTAATTGTCCAGGACTAAATTTCATTGTCGAAAAATATGCAGTTTCAAGCTTTTCTTTTTCTCCCGTTGCCATGGCAGATTTGCCTTCGATTGATTATTCTATACTCGCGCTCATGCTTAACTCAGAGCTAGCTTGAATTGAGTTACCCAGTTGATCTCTTCTGTTCTGAAACCAAAAACCATGAGTATCACAGAGCTTGCTGGGTTTATTCAGAGTATTTGTCTTCTACTCAGGGTTTTTAGCGATGACTGAAGGTAACCGTGCAGATGAAAGGTCTGGTATTTGTTCATCATGTCAGGTCTATAAGATGAAATGTTGGAGATAAACATAGTGGAAAAACACCAGCAGCAGGAGGAATGTCTGACATAATCCTATCCGGAGCGCCATGATGGACCATATCGAGGCGGTTCCTCAGGCAGGTTCTGACACGGACTCCCGTTTTTACACACAAAGACTCAATTTCACAACGCCTGGGAGTGTCATGGGAAAACCTGGAGCTGCAGCTTGGGGCTCGATGGGGATTCAACACCACCAGAAACCTGCTGGGAAAATGTTCCCAGAACAAACATCCCACTTTAGCCCTGCTGGAAACCAGTAAGCAACACAGTCAGTTTAGAGACAGCCAGGTAAATTCAGATGAACGCAAACTTTCTCTTCCTGAACTTTTTGTTCTCACATCAATGACCAGCAACGCAGCATAAAGAAACCTGACACCAGGTGAGATTCACCTGGCGTAAAAAACAAACAAACAGAAAAACTCTCCAACATGAAACTAAAACCATCTGCTGGGACGTAGTTTCACACCAAGCCACCGGCCCCAACTTCCTTTCTCAGGAACTAGTGGTGACTTCAGATCTGGGCCCAACGGACTCACATCCCACTTTCACAACTCCACTTCTTCTTTTATTATCATTTTATTTTGTTATATGTATTTTTTTCCCCTTTTTTTTCCCATTTATGTTTTTATTTTATTTCACTGCATGCAGTGAAATAAAACACACTTTTTACTTTAATAACTTTACTTATTTTTTAATGTTATTGTTTTCATTTACTAATTTTTTTATTATTATCCTTTGCTACTTATATATTTTTAAACTTATTATCCTTTGCTACTTATATATTTTTAAACTTTGCAACTTCACTTCTTCAATTGATTGTTTTTATTTACTGCTATGTTTTGCTACATAATTTTTAACTCTTCAACTTCAATTCTGGTTATGCATTTATTATAATTATTAATTAATAAATTAATTAATGTATTTTTATTAACTTCTAACATTGTCCAGGTTAAAGGAGGACCAAAATTGACATAATTAAAAATAAAAGCCGAAATATATATATATATATAAATAAAAATTCCCCTCTCACCCTCCGTGGGTGGTCTCTTTCATCCTCTGAGCTCGGGTCCTCTACCAGAGGC
>NW_006800304.1:347805-351556 GCF_000485575.1 Poecilia formosa | reverse complement strand
ACACGGTGGACCACCGGTGGACCGACTCAACGCCCCGACCACCGGGCTTAGCAAGTTTTCTGGGGGAAACCCTGAAATTATATACATTTCTTGACAAATGCATGTTTAAGAAAAAGGACAAACAAAATACATATTTCTTGATGAAAACGTATAAGGAAAATAAATATGTTTCTGCTTTTATTTTTACTTATGTCAGTTTTGATCCTCCATATATATGAATGTAACTGCTAACTAAATGCAAATTAAGGTCTAATTTGGATATTTCTGGACTTTTAAGGCTAGAAACAGAGAATATTATTTGTCAGGTTCCTCAGGTCTGAGTTCATCGAAAGCAGCCGGCGGTCGGTCTGTAGCTACAAGCGACGGCAGTGTTTTAGAAATGGCCGCCTAGTTTCAAAGCAGCGTGAGAAGCGCAGATCGTGTTGGAGCAGCGTTCCCCCATCGGGTCCTCAGGCACAACGGTTCGCATGTTTCAGATGTTTTCTGGCGTGAGCTGCAGCAGAGAAACATCCAAAGCACACAGGACCGTTTCCCCCGACAACCACAGGGTCCAGTTGGGCCACATGGTAGAACGGGATTACTTTAATTTTTTTTTAACAAATATATATTTTGCCAACATTGTTATATAAAACTCTGTGGCCCATATGAGTTGCAGTGATATTTGGGGATTTTTATGAACATAAATAATATTATGAATTTAATGTTAATCATTTTATATTTTATTATGATAATGATATCAATAAGAACTTTATTTATTGTTACTTTTTTAGGTAACTTTGGTGGCATATGGAACAATCATAGCTCCAACAACACAAATATTGTAATATGCGTCATTTGGACCCTGGTTACGTAAAAGAAGTTTTATTTGTGTCACTAACTGATCACATTAACCACAATTAATCATATTTTCAAATTTATTGATACTCTCAATGAGAAAACTGTGAAAAAATAGTAAAATTAACATAATTAACTGAATTTTATGACAATTAAAATTTTTATCATGATAAGAAATTTATCACGACAAATGATACAATGATACAATAAATGCCAAATACAATAAATGCCAAATGCTACATGAAGATATCATACTGGTAAGGAGATTTATATAACTGTAGTTTATTCTTTTTTGTTATGTTTGTCTGAAAACTATGAAGTCAAAAACTTGAGAGAAGCACAGCGACTTTCAAATTTCCAGGTTTTGTCACACCTCCAGGATCAAAACTGACATAATTAAAAATAAAGCAGAAATATATATGTTTTGTTTTTCTCTTTTCCTCATACGTGCGTTTGACAGGGAATGTATCGAAGGTTAGGAACACGTATTCATGAACATGTCCCTAACAGTTCTTCGAGCCAACAGTAGGTCTTCCTGTCAGTTAAAACAAAAGCAGGCCCACAGTGTCTGTTTGAAACCAGGGTTGGACATCAAACACCATCAGAGCGGAATTAAAGATGATTCAGTTCAACCTGTTTGAACTTCAGAAACAAAAGATGTGAAAAATTTAAAAAGCAGACCGTTATTCCTCCCAAGCCCAGTCTTACTACAGAGTTTAATGGGTTATTAAACATAACGTGTTTGAATGCAAAACTTTGTTCAAAAAAAGAGGAACAGAGGGATCTGAACAGCACGCTTCACCTTCTAAACCAGACGGGCCAGAACCAGCAGGCAGTGGATCTGCACTTCTTTTTTTAATTTTAATGTAGGCACCATGAACTGTCAGTTAATCCCAGAACATGTCTGTAACTTTAAAACCCTTCTGACCGTGAATGCATCATAAGGTCCTTCATCTGAACAACAGAAGACGGACCAAACCGGTTCCCAGTGATTCAGGTCCAGTTCTGATGTGACTCATAGTCTTCTGCACTTATTGCTCAACAACATGGTTAGTCTCTGGACGGCTCCGACTGCTCAGACACACAAGAACCAGACCATAAAAAACACTCTATTGAGAAATAAATGTCGGTTTTAATGTCAGATAAAAGTAAGAGCAGGCCTATTAAATCATTTCCATCAGCAGCTGATGGAAACACTGATGCTAAGTCTGTTAGCTTCCCAACAGCCTCGATACTTTGGTTTTTTAATCTAAAATATGTCAAACTCTAAGTAAATCTGCCCGATGACACATTTAAACAAGATTGTGATGTAATAAAATAAATAAAAGTGTTGTTATTCCGTTATATGAAGCTGTTTACATGACTTAACTAGCTTCAACCGTTGCAGCGGACGAGGGTGAAGTTAGCTTTCGATTCAAAGCTTCCGTAAAGGACTAGTCCACAATTTCTAAAGACCCTAAACTTTAAAAAATCTGAAATACTGAAGAAAAATCAAACCAGGATTGAATTTCCTTTTGAGATTATTTGGAGGACCAAAATAAAACATTATAAGTTTTATTTTCATCCTTTTTAGGTATGTATCTTTTTGGTATATAGATCATTACATACACTTTTTTGGTGCATACTTTAACAGTTAATACCTGAACTGAATTAAATCTGCAGTTAATGCACATTCCTGCATAAACATAAGAACTGATGATCTGTCAAAAAAAATCTCATTTATAATTCATATGATCTACTTGTGAAATATGATAAAAGGACAAGTTTAAGTACGTTTGTTTTTATGAAACATGAGTCCAGAATCAACACGGATGTGTTTTCAAGATGGAACCGATGGTGTTGAGTTTGAAAAGGCAAAAGCAACTATTTCATACAGTTTTCCAAGAATATTAAAGTTTTAATTGGAGGGGGTATGTCTGTCAACGCAACATGAAGTTTAGTAATACTGAGTTTTGTATTAGAATACCAAAGAAAAAGCTGCACATACAGAAGGACGAAAATGTCAAGTTTATTAAAACTTATCCAATGTTAAATTAACTATAACTGAGCTCATGTTTGAAATAAAGAAAATAACTGAGTATTTTCTTAAAGTAATTCTGAATTTTGCTTTTCATGTCAGGTGTTAGAGAATTAAACCTGGATATTTAATTATCTAAAACTATTCACTTTTTCGAGACTCAAACAAATTTAAAGTAATTCCATACTTCTCAAGCAGTGTAGAAAAAATATAAACAATATTTATTCCCAGACCAGATGTACTTAAGTCTAAGTTTGGAGGTTCTAGGTTTGATCTAAGGCAGTTCTGAAGACTCTGAAATCACTATTTATAGAAATTTCAACAATCAAAATTAAGTTTAAGATGGTAAACTTTGCTTAGATAAAACTATAATCAATGCAAAGTATTTTTCTCAGCTTTGGTCAAACTAGTTGCTTTGGATTTCGTTGTAGACCGGATGCCTCAGGTTCCCTAAACAGTGAACTAGCCCTTTAAAAACAGCTTCAAATCAGATGCTAACTTCAGCACCGTTAGCCTATTTACCTGAACATGGGAGACCACCAGGCTCTTGTTTCCTTCTCCGTGGTATTTCCAGTCATTTTCATCCATTCTGTCTAGTTCCATCACACCGCGGAGAGCCGACCGAACTCCCGACACACACCACACAAGGAATCAGGACGGTGCAAAGCCCGGACCCTGCTGGCTGATAGCGGCGGATCGACAGACTGACACCCGGTGTTCTGTCAAAGTCCGTCCCTCTCAGAACCCCCGACCCCCCTTTCGAACACGCCTCTGACGTGCTGTCCTCGCGCGACCTTCTTAATTTGATGGATGCAACTGACATAATTAAAAATAAAAGCAGATATATATATTTAGTTTGTCCTTTTCCTTACAGATGCATATATTTCGCGTACATAATAT
>NW_006800304.1:343123-347664 GCF_000485575.1 Poecilia formosa | reverse complement strand
TATAAACATATATTGTGTGTGTGAGTGCAAATACGCATATATAAACATATATTGTTTTCCCTGTACATGAATGTGTATATATTTTGTTTTTCCTTCTGTCTCTGGCTCTCTCTCTCTTCCTGACTCTCTCTCTCTCTCTTCCTTAAATTCTTAAATTAAAAATTTAATTTAAGACTATAAATATTAACAACTGTTTTACATGGAGACGGATGACTCGCTGTGGCGACCTCTAAAGGGAAAACGCCGAAAGGAAAAGAAGACGAACATTAACAACTGTTTTTGTTTTAGATATGTGTTCTATAGTTTTTTCTAACTTTATTGTACATTCTTGTTGTGTTAAATGGATTTCGAGTTTTGCACAACCTTTTTTTTTATTACACATATATTTTTAAAAGAGTACTCGTTTCTCAAAATATTTGCAATTGTGTTAAGATTTGTCTGAGAGAAAAATAAACAACCCCGAACTATTTCATTTCGTCATATCCAAACACATTCTCAATAAAGCATTAAAAAACTCAATGTTTGTATACCCTAAATTTTTTTATAGATGATAATCACAAAAAGAACAGAATAAATAGAAAAAAAAATAAAATCTTAACGATTGACCGGAAGTTGTTTTATCCTAGTTACTGACAACTTCCGCTAATTCCAGTTAGCTTTTGTTCTGAAAGAGGATTCGTTTCTGTCACAATTTTCCCCCTATACGCGTTGAAATGGTAAGATAAAACACCCGGATTTAGTATTTATATGAATATCAGCAGGTTTTATCACCACCTGTGGGGATCTATTGATTTATATTTGCAGGTTTGATAGGATGCTAACTATGGCTAGCAGAGAAAAGCTAGCCGGGCGTTGCCTGTGTTCAGAAAATGTTTATTTTTTATTATTTAACTGTTTTTACTGCTTAGTGACTTTGGTTTATTATTGAGAATGTTTTATTCTTAGTATTATTGTTTGTATTTATTTTATATATATAATAGCAATGTTCAGAAAGGGTTATTTGTAGCTGTATTGTTGTTTTCATTGTTTTAGTTTTGTTTATTACCCGTTCCTGGTTTCTTTTTCTCTTCTACACACACACACACACACACACACACACGTGCTTAATTACTAATTTTAATTAGAAACATACATTATATATTTGTTGTTGTATAATTAAAATAATGTAAAAATACAACAATGTGTTTATTGATGTCCCTTAGAAGAAAGAAGGGGGTTTGACTTGCTGTGGTTTCTGGGTTAAATGAAGCCACCTGCTGTTTTTGATTTTCAGGCTGAAGTTGAAGAAACTCTGAAGAGGATCCAGAGTCAGAAGGGAGTTCAAGGAATCATCATTGTTAACTCTGAAGGTAAAACTCTTTAAAGGTAGAATGCAGAACAAATGTAGAACATTACCGATTTAAGAGAGATAAATATTAAACTTTTTCAGGTTCCTAAATGGTTTAAATCAGTTTAAATAACAGTTTTGAAATGCTTTGTGAATATCTCTGACATATTGATTGAGGTGTTGTGTTTTCTGGTTAAAATGATCTTAGAATAAGATTTCAGTCAAACTTGGACTTATTAAAATGCTGCACTGGATGCACGACTGTAACCTAATTACATGTTTGATTTGCAAACGTTCCTTCCAGGAATTCCCGTCAAGTCTACCCTGGACAACCAGAGTACGGTGCAGTACTCGGCCTTGATCCACCAGCTGGTGATGAAGGCCAGGAGCACCCTGAGAGACATCGACCCACAGAACGACCTCACCTTCCTGCGGGTTCGCTCCAAGAAGAATGAGATTATGATCGCTCCAGGTGAGCGAGACCTTCCTCCAGATGTGCTTTGATTTCAGGAGAAAGTCATGGTTGAACATCTGTATCTGATGATTTGTATGGAGGACCAAAAGTGACATATTTAAAAATAAAAGCTGGATTATATAGATTTTGTTTTTGTTTTTCCTTACACATGCGTTTGACAAGAAATGTATATATTGTTACATACATTTCTTGATAAAAATTCACGTGTAAGCAAAAGGAAAAACAAAACTATACATAATACTCTTTATCATACATATATTTTCCTCCATAGATTCCCAGCCTCACCGTGGCGATCCGGTTCTGAGCGCTGATTCTGTCTTGTTTCTCCTCAGATAAAGACTATTTCCTGATCGTCATCCAGAACCCTTCAGCCTGAAGCTGCTTCTGATCCTCTTCTCTTCATCTCCTGTCTGAATTTAAATGGTCAAACTGTTTTCTGTTTGCTTGCTGAAAGAGAAGACGATAGTGTTGGTTCTACAAGGACAGGAACTGATGGAGGATAAAATTGAAACGATTGGGGATCCGTCTGATGTAAGATGGTCCAGATCTCTATTTCCTTTTTCGATCATTCCAGATCGCTCGTCTCTTAGCTTTCCTGATTCTCTGCTGTTGTCTTTGTGTTGATTTCACTGATGAAGACGTGCACAAAGTAGGAAACATAAGTTTGGACCAGAACGACTAGAACTCCAGAGGTTCAGTTTGATGCAAACTTTGGGTTATTTATTGTTCTGTCCCAGAAACATGTTGAAGTATTAAACATGTGAGCTGCACTACATTCGCTTCTCTGTTCATTGTTTTCAACAGAATAAAGAATAGAGAAATACAAATGATAATTTATTGGTTCAAATTATTTTAAATAATTTCTAAAACAGCCCACAGAATGATGTTACCATTACCATGTGTGACAGTTGGTACTATATACTTCACCTTGACTCCTCCCAAACATTTTGTCTCATCTGAAAATAAAACTTTTATCCAGAAAACATTTGACTTATCAATGATTTAAGAGCTTAAAGTTCAACAGGATGAAAATAATTAAGTGATCATCGATGAACCGATACTTTTGTGTATTATTTCAGACATTTTACAAATTTATTTTATTTAACTTGTGGTTTTCTGAAAGATTAAATTTTTTTTAAACATTTCTTGCTTATGGTGAACTGAAAGTTTTATTATATTTAATTAATTAGTGTTTAACATTTATTAAACATTAATTAATGTTTTTAATTACATTTAATTGTATATTCAAATTTATTTATGTTTATAGATAGTCTCATTGAAGGGCTGCACAGTTTCTCTCCGGGTACTCCGGCTTCCTCCCACAGTCCAAAATTTATTGTGAAAATAAATTAAAGTTCTTATCGTGATAACTTAACCATGATAATGATAGACAGTACCATTAATACCCACTCCTATTTTCGTATGTTTATCAATGAGTTTTGCGACAGTATCACAAACGGAAGATACGAATTCCTGGTTCGCATCCAGGACTGTGAACGCACCAAAGTAGCCGTTGGGATCGAACCTTATAATTCCCCGTCAGTAACGGTTCCGTTAAATGTCAGAAGATTCATTTTTGTTCCCGATTTCTCCAGCTAAACGTTAAAATGGTAAGACAGAACACCGCACTGTGTTCTTTGTAGTAAAATTCAAGGTTTTATCGCCTCCCGTTTAAATGTAATGCTTTATTTTCGGGGGTTAGTGGGATGCTAACTGCGGGTAGCAGAGAGAAGCTAGCAGCTGGTTAACAGTTTAATGAGCAATGTGTTTGGGTTGCTTTGGTTTCTGAGTTAAACGAAGCCACCTGTTCCTCGTTTTTAAGGCCGAAGTTGATGAAATAGTGAAGAGGCTCCAGGCTCAAAAAGGAGTGGAGGGAGTCATCATCGCTAATTCTGAGGGTAAAACTCATGGTTTTAATTCATGATTATCTCTGCTGAGTTCATGATCACTTCTGATTTGAGATTTCTAGTTCAATGCCTTATTAAAGGGTCTGCATTTAATGACTTAAAAAGGCAGATTTCTGACTTTCCACTCAAGTCAGAAATCTGAAATGCTTTATAACATCAGATGATTGGGGCCACTGAAAAAATAACTTTAAATTCTGAATACTCTGAAAAATGTCAGTATTCTGATATTAAAGTCAAAATTCTGTAGAAAAAAAATCTAAGTTGATTGGATTTTGTTTAAAAATATATATGTAGTCCCCCACCCCACTTGAAAAACACTGACCTAATACCCAGAAATCTAAAACTTTTTGAATGTTCAAAGGTACAGAAGATGATTCACTGAAAAAAAAAGAAATCTCAGAAATGTTTGGAAAAAAAAGGTAACAATTCTGAGAGTGATGTCAAAATCATGTGAGGAAAAAAGCAGAAATAAGATTTTTGAAGAATTCCAACCTTTTTCAAAGTTAAAATTCTGAGAAAAAAATGGGAAAATCACTTAAGAAAAAATCCAACTTTTTGAAAAAGTTGGAATTCTGGGAAATTCTGGGAAAAAGTCAGAATTCGTAGAAAAATGTAATATAAAAACAATTAATAATTATAAAAACAGTTAACAGTCAATAATCCAGAAATAAAATCAGAAATCTGTTGGAATTCTGAAAAAATGCAGAATTTTTCTTTTCTTTCTTTCTTCTTCTTTTTTTAAATAAAAGATTAAACTCTGAAAAATGTCAGGATTCTGAAAAAAAAGTCAGGACTCTGAGATTAAAATAAGAATCCTGAAAAAAAAAAAATA
>NW_006800304.1:340564-343113 GCF_000485575.1 Poecilia formosa | reverse complement strand
TATATATATATATATAGTTTTGTTTCGAGGAATTATACTTTAGGATGAAAAAGTCAAAATTTAGAATTCTGAGAAGAACATCCAGAATTCTCAGAAAAATGTCAAAATTCTTTAAAAAAAACATTGACAAAAAAAGTTTACATTTTTACATTTAAAATGTTATCAGTAGTGGTCTTTGTTGCCATGTTATTTCATGGTGTGTAATCTGATTACCTGAGTGTTTGATCTGTCCAGGAATCGCCATCAGGTCCACTCTGGAGGACCAGCACACAGTCCAGTACGTGGCGCTGATCCAACCTCTGCTGGTGAAGGCCAAGAAGATGCTGCAGGAAATGGATCCCTCGGACGACTTCACCTACCTGCGGGTCCGCACCGAGAAGAACGAGATCATCATCACTGCTGGTGAGGTCCAGACGCTATTCTGAACCATCAGAACCGGGTCTGGATCTGTGGAATTAACCTCCGTGTTCTGGCTTTTCTCTCCACAGATAAGGAATATTTCATGGTTGCGATCCAGAAGCCTGCACCCTGAACTTGCTTCTTCTTTCTCAATCTTTAATCTTTATTGAAAGTTTATATTTTATCATCTACACCAACAATATTAAAAATTTCTTTAAAGATGGTAGATCTTGTTTGTCCCAGGTTCTCGTTCTAGTTTGCTTTGTAGCAATTAATACATTTTGCTCTGAGGATCTGTTTTTTTAAGTGTAATTAAGTCCCGCCCCCAGACAAATTTAGAACGATTCCTGCAAAGTGGGTGGAGCCAAGATACACTGAGGGGTGTGGTCAAGACGAAAAAAGCACTGTTGCCCATTATCCACATTGTTCTATTTACCAACTTTTCAGACTCTAATCCTCTTCTGCTTATATTGGGTTTTTTGTAATACACTGCCAACATCCGTTTCTCAAATCCAAGATGGCAGACAGACAAAAAAGCATGCTGAGCATCTCAGGAGTATCCAGTCAGTACTTCTGGAGTAGAAGAACTCTGCAGGTAAAATAAATATTGGAACATCAAGTAACAACTCAAGAATACATCTAGTCATATATTTTATAAAAATCATCTTTAAATATAGAGAAAAATATAACTGGTCATCCATTAAATTGGACATTATACATTGATGCATCACTGGACATATTTCAACAGCCATTGATATCATTAATCTGGCAATAGTTTTATAATATGCACCACAAACTCTCTACTGCATAACTTGGAGATTTTGGAAGAAATTGCAGCCATAAACATGTAAGTTGGTTGAAGAGTCTATGAGATAGTGGAGCAACCGCCTGCTGCACAGATGATGTACTTCCAGAACTAACTTTCTATGTATACCAAGTCCAGTCTAGCATTTATGTTATTTAGAGTGGTTTTCAGTTAGTCTTCAAAGGTTTTTCTGCGTTATTTTTCCCTTTGCTGTGGCGTGCTGCACTAAATTAATTATCTCCAGGTTTTATATTGTTAATGATTGTTCTACAGTGGCCATGCTTCTATGGAGGGCAAGTAAAAGAATCCTCTTTGTTGTGCACATCCACAAAGTTTCCGGATGTAAACAACAAAACGTATGTAATTCCAACTAGTCTGAACCGCTTGTTGGAATTAAAGCTATGCTATAGCTGTAATTATAGCTTTGTGCTCTGCTATAACACAAAGCATAGCGGACCCATGGCTTCCAGACCAACAAAAAGAAAAAATGTGCACACTTAATCAATCTGCGAGAAAAAGATACATGAACAAAATGGCTGCTACTTCGATCGACCCATGTGAGACGGATAAGGAAAATATGTCATATGTCAAGCTGCCTCCGATTTCCTACTACGACATAGTTCACTTAGTGAACACAAATGGTGAGCTTCGCACTCTGAAATCTATACAATCAGTGTTTAAAGGTATTTGTAAAGGACGCACAAACTATTTGTGTGGATTCCGAGGTTGTGCCGAGCTTCGTCAGAGCAAGTGTATATAAGCTACATATCTGTCTTAGCTTGCAGATAAAAGCTACATTAGCTAAGATAATTTTGCTAGCTAAGCAGTAACTACTACAATAAATATCACTGACATTTATCTTAGTATTACACAGAGGAGGATAGAGTACTCAAAAACTGTAATTGAGTCAGTGATTCTTGAGAATAGGGACAAAACAGGTCCTATGGATAAAGCACAAAATTCTAATGAAATATACACAAAATATATATTTGTTCAAATATCTGACTAAACTAACCTGGGTCATGTGAGCACAACAACGTATGTTTTCCAGGTGTTTGCTGAATATTTATTTATTTTAAACATTGTAGTAGGTGGATGTGTCTGTAAAATCCCTGGTCCCAGAGCAGAACTCAACACATTGTAATAGTTTAAAACAATTAAAGAAATACTAAAATTATACATTATGACAATTAAGTATAAGTAGTTATATAAATAATTATAAAAGTATAAATAAATTGAATTAAAACTCATTTTATATATTTTCCAACTCCATTGAAATGTGTCCCTAGTTTTTGTCATCCCTGTCGGACATAAAAAGAATGTAAAAAAAAAATCAGGCATTATT
>NW_006800304.1:335336-339992 GCF_000485575.1 Poecilia formosa | reverse complement strand
AATTAATTTTTTTTAAAATTTGGAAAATTAAAACCTAATTTGTCCCTATTCTCAAGAATCACTGGAGTAATAGCTATAATGTACTTGTATGGTTTATAAGTTAGACACGAGGCTAAAGCTAATTCTAAGCTTGTGGCTATGTTGTCGTCATAGCAACTGTCAATTACAAAGTTCACATAAGCGCGACTTCACATGAGAACTATGTATTGGGTTGGGGAACAAGTGAAAATCTGCTATAGCACAAAGCATAGCCATCCTTTTTGGAGGATGAGAGGCTTGGCCAGCAGCTGGACCTCTCTTCATCCTCCAGGAATAAAAGGTGCGCGTCCCCTTTAAGAGCCACTGATGACCTCACAGCTTTCCAGGCTTTGTTTGTCCGGAGCAGCCGCTGATCCGCAGACAGACCTCGGAGAGCAGCGGACGCCGAGCTACAGCCCCTTCTTTCGGACCCATCTGCAGCAGCCATGCCGTCCGACAGACCCTTCAAGCAGCGGAGGACCTTTGGTAAGACCACGGCCCGGAGCCCGGCCGGCGGGCCCGAGCCCGGCGGTGGGTGCCTGTAGGCCGGGGGGGGATGCGTTGCTGTGGCCGTTGGAGACTCCAGGCTAAGTGGGGACTCATCGTAAAGCCCCCCCGGAGGTCCAAATGAACCACCAGAAGCGTTTTAAGCGTAAAGCAGGGGGATATATGTGGGTTCTGGTGCTTTAAGGTTCGGTTTGAAGGCTAACGGCCATCTGGGTCAGTGTGACATCAGGCCCGGACCCAGCGGTACCATCAGAACCAGCAAGGCTAAAACAACTGCACTACTGGTTCCGCTCTGTGTTTACTGGGGAGGGGAAAACAACATGTGCTGACACTTGATCCCGTCACGCGTGTTCTGTGGTTCACTTGTAATCTGATTCTGGTGGAGGGGCCCAGTTCGGACTGGGAGGAGCCCAGACTCTCTTAATTGCATAATGGGCCTGATCCAGAGGAAAACAGCAGAACCGGAGGAATTGCAGGGTTTTAAAGGTCAGCTGGACTCTGGTTTTAGCTGCAGGATCATGTTGGACTTGAACGGGACTCAGAACCCAGCGGAATCCAGCAGAACCGCCTCAGTTTCTGTGTTTAGGATGCTAATCTGTCTTTTTTTTATCAGCTGACAGGAACATGAAGGCTGGACAGCTGATCCAGGTTCCGGTCCAGAGTCCAGGCGGTTTGTTTACCTGCTGGGAAACAATTAAATGATCCTATCTGGGTTTAAAACTGGACCTGGCAGCGTCCACAGACCGGTTCGGGTCAAAACGGCTTGGTTTAATGTATGTGTTCGCTTTATTTACGGTTTAACTGTAGTTTAATCCCAATTCTATTCAGATTTTTTTGTTCTTTGCTTAATTCAAGTTTTATTAGTTTTATTTAAACAATTTTTAAAAATTTATTTCTAAGTTTAATTCCTTGTTTATTTTTCCAGTTTTTGTTATTTGTCATCCTGCTTTTAATAATTTAGAAAATAAACCCACTTTATCCTGATTTTATCCCATCAAGCAGTGGGAAAGATTCCTCTGCCTACATCTCCCAGAATGCTTTGCTGTTCTGGGAGATCGAGTTCAATGAAATTATTTTATATTCTATCAGATGTATTATCTGTTGATATTAATCAGATGGTTCTGATCCGACCCCCCTGAATCTGCTGCAGTGGAACCAGAACAAAGAGCCCATTCAGATTCCAGAGTTTTCCTGACCTTTGACCCAAGCCTGATTTGTTTATGGGCATTGGGTATTACGTGTTTTCTGATTGGTTCAAAGAGTTCTGAGGAGGACGCAGCATGGACGGGTCTGCAGCTGGTTTTGGTTCATCTGACTGAAACGTTTCTAGCTGTTTTACTGGGATCAGAACCTCGGTTTGACCCCTCCTGCTTTCCATCCACAGCTGATCGGTGCAAAGAGGTGCAGCAGATCCGGGAGCAGCATCCCAACAAGATTCCTGTAAGTCCCCGTCTCGCCTCTCTGATTGATCCTGAATCGGGCCGTCTGATCGGAATTAGAACAGAACCTTGAAATGTCCGTTTGCATCTGTCTGATTCAGCAACAGGGAGTCAAGCTGCTGAATCAGACGCCTCTTTAGCTGAACATTTAAGCTAGGCTGAAAATACAGGACATAAGTAGAGCTGAAACTAAATTGGTAATCAATAAATCGTTAAGTGGCCTAAACAAACAGACTATAAAAAGTCAATTTACTGAAAGAACAAAACAGTCAGAGCAGTAATGAAGCTAAAACTCCACAAAAATGAAAACATTCAGCATTTAAACGGGCATTGTCATGTAAAATCAACTTTTTTAGCTTTACATCATGTTATGTTGTTTTCTCATCAAAAACAAACCTGGAGTGTTGCTTTGAATCTTTCATGTATGTTTGAGAACTCCTTTAATCGCCATGGCAACCATTCAGCTGTGCAAAGCGCTCGGTTGGACCTAGCCCCGCCTTAGAGGCGCAGCTCCTTCAGACTAGCCACCTCACCAACCCAACCTGACTTTCTTTTTTTTTTTCTTCTTTTTTTTAACCATTTTAGCTGTTGGAACTGATGAGCTCGTTGTAGGAGCTGCTGCTCAGAGCAACACTGGTAAAAACTTTAAAGGGTTAACAGAGAAGCCATGTTGGGATGACTTCCTGAAAGAGCAGGAGCTTCTTAAAGAGACAAAGTCCCAATTTCATGGCATTAAATTACAAAATCAAATTTCTTTTAAATCATATTTTTTATATTATACATGGTATTTTTATAACAACTGAAGGTAACATAGATACTTGATTATGTGATAAAATGGCATTATCTGTAAATCTGTTCTATCCAGAACTCCTCTAGTTGCAGGTTTAGCTTCATCTGGTTCACTTTCTGTGAATAAATGTCCTATTAAGCACTTTTTTCCATCCAATTATTAATTGTTTAATTAGTCCTACACTGTATTGATTGTCAGTCCAGCAGAAATGCCGGAGCCTTTCACATGTTAACGTATGTTTTAGCTGATGTTTTAGATTATTTATTATTTTAAAAGAAATTTATTTGTATATTTCTTAAACGGTGATTCAATTCTAATGTCTTCAGGTGAAAAAAAAAAGCAATTTAATCACACATTAATTCCGATTTATTCTAGTTATAAGTCTAATTAATTACTACAATTAAAATGTTCCTATCTTCTGGAACCCAGAAGAGTATTGAGTTGTTGACTGCACAGCCGTGCCTCTGACTGAGCACGCATGTGGTGACAGTGGAGAGGAATAAAAAGTAAATCCGTCTATCCAGTCTCTTCTTTTGGTTCAGGAGTAATTTGGGCAAAAAGTGTGTTCTTCTTATTTTTTTTCTGTTAATTACGCAGGATAAATTTGATTAAGTCTATCAATTTAAAGGTGAAAAAATGTTGGTAAAAACTTTTTTTTGCCTTAATTTATGACGAACCTTCATTTTCCTTATTTACAGATTTAATAATCCAAAAACAGCTTCTATAATTCAGACTAGAAGCTTTTATTATCATCTCTACTGATGGGCAGGAAGTGTTCTGTAAAGTTGCTGTGAATATTTGCCTGGATGGATTGAACTGTCAGGATCTTTCCTGCTCCTGTTCGCCCCCTGCAGGTGATCATCGAGCGGTACAAGGGGGAGAAACAGCTTCCTGTCCTGGACAAGACTAAGTTCCTGGTTCCTGATCACGTCAACATGAGTGAGCTGGTGAAGATCATCAGGTAAACATCGTCTGCCGCTCCAGAACGCTGAGATTAAAACTCAGCTGGTTTTCACTGTCCTGAGGCACAGAAACCATTTTAGTCAAACATGGATTAATTTATTTGAATGAATTTAAAGATTGATGATGAAAACACTGAACTCCGGCATAGCAAAGCAGAAACTAGAGAAAATGCCAATAACAAAGTCTGACACTCAACTTAAACTCAATAAGGATGTAGCTTTATTAGGCCAGCGAGGACGTCGGGAGACCCAACAAATCGGCCCCCAACGGACGGATTTAAAAGCCCTCTATGGATGGTGCAGATTATCGCACTTGATAATCCGGTTGACTCAGTTGAGTGGGGACAAAATTGCAACATTTGCTACATTTTTGCTTTCACACAGCACTGTCAAACATTTCAAACTGAAAAGCTGTTCTGCTCCTGGCCTGTGGGGGCGCTGCATCAACAACCACTGAAGGAAACAACACAAAAACCTCTGAAGACATTGAGTGCAACTTCCTTCTTCAAATGGAAACTAAAATGGAAGTGTCAGAATTTAGCAGTTGGAGTTCACTTCAACCGAACCAGATCGAGGTTTGGAGGACCAGAGTTAGCTTAGCATTCACACCTCACCAACCCAACCTGACTTTATGTTTTTTTTTTTTTTTTTTTTTTTTAACCATGTTAGAGCTGTTTGAAAGTTCAAACTGTGATCTGTTTAACGCCAAACAATCCAAATTTGTTCCACCTCTATATGTGACAGAGGCCTAATTTCATGGTGTTAAATCAAGAATATTTATTAATATATTTGTTGTATTCAGCATTTTTAGGTAACATAGTTACTTTATTGTTCTATAAGATACCTGGAAAGCACAGCTTACTGCCCCTCTAAAACTTGTATACTTGTATGATGGTTGGAAACATAGCTACTGAGTCACAGGTGAAGATAATTATTAAAA
>NW_006800304.1:319954-335048 GCF_000485575.1 Poecilia formosa | reverse complement strand
TACTTTCCTTACTTTTCCCTGCTCAGTATTTTCAGCATCTTCTTCCTCTAAATCGCTTTATTATTAAATAATGAAAGTTTTGATTCAGTTTGGTTGTTTACTGTGAAGCTGCAGGAAGTTAGCGTCGTAATAAAGTGATGAAGTTCAACCTCCTCCCCCCCCCCCCCCCGCCAGGCGTCGGCTGCAGCTGAACCCCACCCAGGCCTTCTTCCTGCTGGTCAACCAGCACAGCATGGTGTCTGTGTCCACCCCCATCTCTGAGATCTACGAGCAGGAGCGGGACGAGGACGGCTTCCTCTACATGGTGTACGCCTCGCAGGAGACCTTCGGCTGCTAGGGAGGAAGAGGAGGAGGAACGGGAACAGGAGAATGGGATGTCTTCTCCACCTTCAGACTCTTTAGTTTATTCAGTTCATTCAACACAAGCTGCAGATGCCAGCAGAGGGCGCTCTGCTGTTTCTCCACACACAGGCGGAGAGCTCTTATTTTGAAAGAACACAAACTGACCAATCACGTTAGAGAATGTAAAGACGTCAAACACTAAACATGCATTTCCGGCTCATTTCAACCCCTTTTAACTGAACTCTTAGTTTTATTTACAGCCAACATGGAGCTTAACCTTTGATGCCGATGTGCAATATTTCTGCCCTCACTCAGCTGTAAGCACAACATCCCAGCTTTTAGTGCCGTAGATTCCCAGGAGCAGCGAAAGCCTCGCGCTGCGTTCAGGGCCGGTCGTAGTTCTTAGTGTTCAGAGCAGAGTGATGCTGCAGCTTCAGGGAGGAGGAGGAGCCACTGTTAGAGGTCAGGAGGGCGGCGCCTCCTGCTGGTCAGTAGAAACACTACAACGTTCAACAGAGAAACCTGTTTAATGTAGGAACTGAATGAGCTTTTTGTTTTGCACATGAATCAAACAGTAAAATGAGGCTCTTTTCTTTTAGGTTATTTGTAATAATCATCTTTTTTTTGTACTTGCTCCCAGTCTGCCTTCTTTAGCAGGAATTTATAGAAAACTTTTGGTTCTGCACTACAAACCCTGCATGTTTTCACTTTTTTATAGAAATGTTAACTGATTTTATGCCATAGTTTTCTTTGAACTATTAGACTTTTTTAGATGTTTTATTCTCCAAACCAAAATACATTAACCTATGTGTGTAAAGCAAAGTGTGCGTCATATAATCAAGCTGTATCACCGTGTTTTTCTTTAGGCTTCCACCAGGTGTCGCTGTTTTCCGCTGGTGTACATAGATGCATTGCTGCGAGTTGACTCAGAGCATTTGCCAGTAAATAAATAAAAACATAGAAAGCTTTGAAATGTTTGGAAGTTTATTTTTTACACAAAACTGCAGATCCTGCTTTTGGTCAGCAGATGACGCCAAAAGCCACCAAATTTGACCGCCTTGGATAATAACTTGAAAGCTAGAGCAGAGAAATACTGCCACCTGCAGGTGGGAGTTGGTATGAATATTGACAAGTTTTTGCTGGAAATTTGCAATGAATTTAAATTTTAGCGCAAAATTAAGTACAGCAATCTGTTTTTGCTTGAATTTCTAAAGAAATTTTTATTCAAATGAAATTTGTTTCACGCAAGAAAACAAAATAACTTTAGCCCAAAAATCTGAACAAACCAGTTTATAGTCAAAACATTTGATAAAAATGCAATAAAAGGCAGTCAGATGAAAAGGGAGCAGTCAGTTTTATTTTACACATAAAACATCCAATATATTGAGTTTGTCTCCTGACAGAAACACAGCTTTCTGCACTTTCTGGTTCCTCCTGCAGAGCTGACAGAATGAGGAAGTGGATCCATGTTCAATTAGCAGCTCAGAAACCTGCAGACCGATTCATCTGAATGAGTCTTGGTTCATCAAGATGGCCTCCACCTGACTGAAGGCTCCAATGTCTCTGATCTGGTTAATGAGGTTGAAAAAAGGCAGAGATGTTTCTGAATGAAGTCCAGCTGCTTTAGGGGGCGGAGCTTCATGATGGGGGCAAACTGAGGCGGCAGCTTTTATTACGCCATGCTGAGGGGAAACAGGAAATCAATGAGTTAAATATGAATAAACCAGCATAATCCAGCTGGTTATAGTAGAAAACATGGCTGTTTGAGTCTGGAAACAGGAGATCCTCAGCTTTAGCCAGACTGTTTGGGATGTAGGTGGAGCAGATCAGAGTTTCAGCATGTGGAGGTCCCATTTTAATCAACAAAATAAGCAACATTTTCAATTCAAAAACCTTGCTGCTCAATTATTGATTAAATAGACATGAACACAACAACAAATTTTAATCTGTTCTCCAGCCATCAGATTGGTGCAAAGAGTTATTCTACCTGTGTTGTCATTTGGTCCAATGTAAATTGGTTTATAATAAGTTCATAGTTATATGACTGAATGGGTAAAGTTTGGATTTGAAATTTAATAACAGTGTGACATCTGTGTTACAAACTGTCTTTGTCATATTGTATTTGCAACAAAAAAAATGACAGAGTGAGAGCTCTTAGCAGCAAACTAGCTTTGGCGTAAACTTCTTTGGTAACCATGGGAACCAAGAATTTAGGCCGTTTGGAGAAAACAAACGACTTCCTACCTGGGAAGACATTCTTCATTGTAAGTATTTATGTACATCGAAGTCAGCCATGTGTTGCTTTTTCTTTGGTTTGATAAAATGTAGAGAAGTGAACATAATTTTTGAGTGCAACATTAAAATGATCGTCAACTAATAATCAACATTCCTGTTTTGAGTGTAGCATTAATATTAGTGTTTTAGCAAGTAATGTATTTTTATTTTTGTACTTTCTGTTATACATCAGCCACCAAAATCTAATTATAAAAGGTCAGTTAAGAGAAAGCCTTTTAAAGATATTAGCACAATAGCCATTCAGCTTTATATTCGCTCATATGCCAACTCCTTTAAGCACAACTCGATAACAGCAATACTCATTTCCAACGTCCCATTAGCATGATTTATGAAGCAGAAATTAATTCCCAGTGGGTCGAGAGAAGCAGCTTTGTCGTCCATCGCTGTTAGCTGATGTCGCTTGTGCGTCAAGCTAACAGGCGTACAGGAAATACTAGAAAACAAAGGTTCCGGCTGGAAACTCTGTATTGTAAAAAGATTAAAATGGGGACTTGTGATTTCCTGGAAAGACAGCCTGATAAGTATTTATTTGCAATTTTTATATTAACCTGCAAGACGTTGACTGCTTCCACATTCCCCCACAATTTCAGACTGGATAGATATTGTAAATGAGATACACAAGCAATTACCTTTCCCATCCATCTTAAGAAAAGTTTTTATTCATTTATGGGACCAGATTTTGTAGAGATGTTGTATTAATCAGTCTATTTGTGCTTTTTGGTGTGTGTGTTTCTCACCCCCGGTCTAAATATATGTCCATATTATGGACATCCCTGTCCATTTTTGGAGAGGTATGTCTAAAATATCCCTGTCCAAATAGGGACAGGGATATTTTGAAATAGCACAGCTAATTCAAGAATAGCTGTGCTATTCTTGTCCATAATTCAAGAATAACACAGCTTTATTTCATCAGACTGATGGTGACATGCTTAAAACAAATTAAACTGAAGTAATGCAGATAAATTAGAATAATCCTAAAATTAAAAACTGCAACACCACAAACTATTCATGTTTTATAAACCACATTTTTGCTTTCATTTTACTTTGATGGTACATATTTAGTCAAAAGTAGAATTGGGCCACACTTTGCTAAATAAGAGGCTTTTAAAAGAAAGAGGAATTTGTATTGCATTCTTATAGCCTATAATATAAAAATGATCTATAGATTTGTAGGTTTTAAAATATATTTTGTAACGATAGAATTGTTTTTGCATTTTTTATATCAAAATAAATAAATTTATATTTGCGGCCAACAGCTACTTTTAATGTCAGAGTTGTGACCCTTGTAAAAAGTCTGGACACTCCAGTCTAAATAATACACATGTATACCAGTGTTTTATTTTACCCTTTCTCTCCCAAACAGTTCTAAGTTGGTGTAGGTGAAATAAAAAAAAGGACAGGATATTTCTACTTTTTGAAGTTGTAACTTTGTATTGTTGACTGAAAATATAAAATGCCAAGAATTACATATAAAATTTTATAAATTTTATAAATGTTGAAGTTTAAATTTCAACATTTTGTTCCAATCTTCAATGTTTTTATTGAGATTTATTGCAACAAAAGAAACACGAAGCTGATCTATATTAAAAACAAGAATCTGATAAGTGTGGATGGCCTGACCTGTCGATGAGCGAGTCCCTCATGCTGGTGGCGATGGCGGACGCCTGCGCCGCCTCGCTGAGCCGGAACACGCTCTCGATGACGGACAGCTCCGTGCTCGTGGTGTCCAGGCCACAGAACGCGCACCAGTCGTTGACCACCATCCCCGCCGCGATCACCTCGCTGCCCCGGTTCACTGTGCCGGCCTGCACATCAAACCCACCGTTACTACCGGCTGTGGTTCCACTGAGCCCAGAACCTGGCCAGCGGACCGGAACTCACCACCAGGGGGACCTGCAGCAGGGACGACAGCTCATCCTGGTCCTCGATGGACGTCTTGGGGTGGACCAGGCCGCCCTGGTTGCTGAAGGCACAGTAGGACCCGACCAGAACCTGCTCGGCCACCGTCTGACGGAACACCTCCACCTTCAGCGTGTCGGCCAGGATCTCCTCCGTTTCCTGAGAGAGAGGAAAACGACATGGAGGAGCAACTCATCAGTAGGGCTGGACAATAAATCAATACATCGCCATAGAAACATGATCAATATTGATAGATAATACGTCTGATATATTATTCAATACATAGTTCTCATGTGACACCGTACTACTGGGAACTTTGTAGCTGACAACCATCTTGGTAGGTAACCGTAACTAACCCTCATTCTCATACAGCTAGGCCAGTCACAATAAGCAATAAATCAATTAATCGCATGATAAAATACAACAATATCAATAACTTTCATTTGCATGATTTAGCGTTTTTCTCTTTCTACCAAAAACCAGATGATAAAATCTTCAGCCTGGTGCTTTGGTCTCAACCAGCCTTTTTTGGAGGGTAATTTTGTTTACAGAGACTTTATAATTTATTTTATTTGTTTTGTTTATTTATTTTGGGTATTTAAATTGTCTTCCAGTTCCAGAGTTCAATGTTCATTAGAATTTAAAGTATATGAAGCTTTGACAATGGGATGTTGCATTATTATGCCATTACCATTATATTATTTAAACATGGCTTCTGGTCATCCAGAAGAATTTGTTATTGTGACAGACCTACATACAGCAGCGTTTTTGTTGCTATATGTTTCTCTTGCACGTTGGTAAAGAGTTTCTTTTTGTTGGGTTCATCTACACTTTATGCTGTGCTTGGCTACCAAGATGGCGGTTCAGTGGTGTGGAAAACTTCCTGTCCAGATTTGTGGGGATGATGTACAATTTCATTGAACTCCGATCTAGAACTGCACAGCATTCTGGGGAATGTAGGCAGAGGAAAGACTTTAGCTACTAGCCCTCTCAAAGCAGGGTTAGAGTTTGGAGGAATCAACTAACTCTCACTCACTCTTTGGTTACCTAGCAACCAAAGGGTGCTAGGTAACTAGCACTCATTACTTAGCAACAACCTGTTGAGTAACTTGCGCAGCAACAGTTTCATGTTTCGCCTCATAACTGCTTAAAAATAAAAACCAACAGTGTGGAGTGAAAACCGTGGAACAGGAAAGATCACGTCACCACTTTGGCAGCATTTCAGATATTTAAAACCAAAATTAATCAATAATTATTGATCCTAACTGATAAGAAACGCTTATATCGTGATATGGTTTGTGGTCATATCATCAAGCCCTACTCCTGAGGACGGGCTCTCACCCGGTCCAGGTCCGGGTGGACCAGCGCCACGTAGTCGTTGCAGGCCACCACGTTGCCCAGCGCAGACAGCCGCTCCTCGACCCGCTGGATCCGCACGGCGTCCGGCAGGGAGTTCCTGATGTGCTGCAGCTCCTGGTCCGTCGTGTTGTTGGGCACCAGCAGGCCATGGCGGTTCCCTGATGGAGACAAGGAGGAAGAGGAGAGGCTCATTAGCAGACCAGGTAACCGTAAAGAGGAAGAAGAAGAGGCTCCACTGACCAACACACATCCTGCCGATGATCCGGCATCCGGCGATGGAGGCGTGAACCACGGGGATGGTTTCTGACAGCTCGCCTTCAAACACGCTGGAAACACAAACCAGGGTTACAACAGTTCTGCGTTTTCATTATAGTTTAGTTTTATTTCATTCTGACTTTCTGTTTGTCTAATTCAATTACTTATAATTAGTTTTTAAAGTGTGTTTGCTAGTTTTTATTAGTTATAGTAGTAGTTTTAATTTTTTTATACTCAGGCTAATTTTTAGGTGCAGAACTCAAAAAGTATATTACTGTGATTATACACTGATTCAGTAGTGAATACTCAATGGAAGAAACCATTTTCAAAAACATTAATTATTGTTGAATAACTTGCCATCTCTGGTGTTTTCTCCAAACTTTTGCCATGAGTTCTGACTGGTTGCTCTTTGGGCCAATAGGAGCTTTCGTGTTCAATCAGAGCCATTTCCTGCAGCATCATCAAGATTGTTACTTTTACTGTTTTCTCCAATAGATAATCAATAAATATTAATAAAACTTAGAAATTATGATTAAATGCAGCTTCTGTCTGCAGTTTAGCAATAAAAATCAGACTTCTTTATAAAACCAGATGCCTGAAAACTCGTGTTTGGATGTTTTTGAAGAGTCATATTTCTGTTTCGCTTAAAGAAGTTTAATTGTCACTTTTATTGTTTTCACAGTAAATAAATTTTATTGTGAGATGAATTTATTAATTTTAGATCCAGTCCAGAAAAACAATTCACCCGATCCGTCTTCATGGTTTATCTGCTGGAGGACAAACTGACCGCTTCTCATTTTCTTCTACTACTCTCCAATGTCATAATTTACTGTTCACCCTTTGTTTTCTCTCAGTTATTTTTCTGATATGCCTGTGATTCCTTCCTGGAGGACAGTTTACATTTAACTACTCCTTGTTCACTTTTCTGGTTCTGCTGGAGGTTTCTTCCCGTTTTTCCTCTCCACTGTCGCCACATGCATGCTAACTTCTATCTCTCAAGTGCATCGAGATGACATTTATTATGAATTGACACTATGTAAACAAACTGAATGAATGAGGCTAATTAGCATCTCATCATAGTGTTGGACGGGGCCAAAGGTTCTGGATGTTAGCAGGAGTTCTGATCTGGTCTGGTTCTGACCCAGACAGCTCGAAGAGCTGGGTTTTGATCTGGTTCTTCTGGTTCAGCCCAGCTGGATCACCTGGTACCGCTGCTGGTTGGTGCTAGTGGGGTAAAGTCTGTTGTTGCCTCCCAGTCAGAACTCCGGGATTACCCGCTTCGCCCAAATGTTTGACTGCTGTCAGAACCGAGGCGCGTGCGCGGCAGGTGGGGACCCACCTGTAGAAGTTTTCGGAGCCTCCGATGGCCACGAGGCAGTAGGTGTTGGTGAGTTTGGCGAAGCAGCCGATCTCGTTGTTCTTCTCGAAGGAGGCTCTGACAGCCATGAGGAAGAGGAGGAGGAGGACGAAGGAGGAAGAGAACGTTCAGCTCCAGGAGAAACAAAACCGTTCTTTTCTTGAACAGGAACAGAAATTAAAGTTATTGTCAGGTGATCCAGCAGCCTCACGCACTCTGGGAACTAACATGAACTTTTAGCTAGCTCTACCAGTTACCATCTACTAGCTCTACGGCTCCTACCTTCAACCCCACGTGTTGACTTCCGCTTCGGGGTTCCCGTAGTGACGTAGCACGTATGGTGCGTCGAACTATTTATTTGCCACGAGTCAAATATTTGGTATGCCCGTTATAAAACACTTCTTCTTTATTTTATTCTTTAAGAGTTCAGATTTTTATATTTGTCTCCTTTTTATTTATCTACAGTTTTTAAATTAGTTTTTATTTTTACGAGTAATTTTGCCCATTAATCCTTGTGTTTTGTATTTTGTTTTTCATTTGTATATATTAATTTCAGCTGCATTCATTACATCACAAATGTAATGTGATTTTAATTATTCTATTTCAAACATGTATATTGTTCTAATTATTCCTTTTATTATTTTTTACTTTTATTTTTTGTCTATATACATTTTCCAGGATTGTAGCAATAACATCGATACCAAGTCATTGTCAGCATTGGGTCGATTAGTTTCAGATTCCCTTTTGAAATGTAATTTCATTTTTACATTGTAGCTTCTCAAATCTGTCTAAGAAAAGATTCGGTTTTAAATTCAACTTAAAATTCTATATATTTATATAGCTTTATTTAGGAAAAAATGTTTTTCTACTGTCTCTGTCATGTTAAAAACTACTGTATATGTATTGATTTTGAATTTACTTTGTATCAGATTGATAACAAAACATGCAGATTGCACACTTCTAATGCATGCCTCCATCATTGGTCTCCATGGAAGCCAAACTTCACCCAGATCAGATTTTCCATATGCTTAGCTGCTAAGTGGCATTGTTTGTCCAGTTGATTTTGCAGTTCCTGACTGATTCACGCTTTAAAATTATTTTATTGGTTCCTGTCCTCGAGTTTGTCTCCAGCAGGTGTTGCTCTCACATTTCCAGACTGAATTTAATCTAAACAATCAGTGATGAATCCATAAATCCAATCAGAGCGGCTCCTCTTGTTTAATAAGCTGCATAGCAACCAGCTTCACGCTGCTCGCTCTCAGCCAATCACAGAGGGTTCTTCTATTGACGTAAGGTGCCCTGTTGTTTGTCACTGGGGTGCAACAAAGACCAGCAGAAGAGCGTGAGAGCATCACTCTAACTAGTAATGCTGACCGGGGAGACAGATGTGTAATAATGATTAAATCTATGGATGACTTTATTATTCTTTTCGTTTTAAGGGTAATTTTGTTTATTCCTTGTTTTTGTTGTTTATTTATTTTGGATATTTAAAATGTCTCCCTGTTCCAGTGTTAAATGATCACTATAATTTAAAATTTATTATGCCAATGCCATTATATTACTTGAAAATGGTCTCAAAACAACATTACTTTATCGCAATAACTTTATCGTCCATCTGGTTCTGAACTCAGCTCAGACTCCTAGAGATGTTAGTATCAGCTATACGCCTCGGAGTAATGCCTCTTTTCACTCTCTGGGATCTCTGCAGCCGTCCTCTCAGCCGACACGTCGGAGCAGATTGTCTGCCTGGAAACATCGGAAACTGATCGGAACCGCCGTCAGACAGAGACACGGACCTCCCCGGATCCCCAAGGGTCGATTAGGTGGGAAGACATTCATTTCTGTTGAAGATCAGATCCCAGATCCGACTGTCCTGTAGGGGGCAGCAGCGGAGACAACCCGCACTAGAGAACAGATAAACGTTCTCAGAATAAAGCAGTTCAGAGGTCATTCCAACCAACAAACCGTCCCAGATTTTCTGACGGGTCAGAACCATCATCACTCTTATTCAGGAGAAAATCTGGAAAAATCCGCAGTTAAACTGGGATTGTGGAAAAACTGGATTGGAATAGTAACTGGATCGGGTAAAATCCAGGTTTCTGTGACCCGGTTTGACTCTGAATGATGGCTCTGATGGAAAGATGGCTGAGATATGGAGGTCCAAACAGGATGAGGTTCATTTACTGCTGTCACCATTCATCCATCCATTTTCTGTACACCCTTGTCCCTAGTGTGGTCGGGAGGGGTGCTGGTGCCTATCTCCAGCGAATGTTTCGGGCGAGAGGCGGGGTCACCCTGGACAGGTCGCCAGTCTGTCGCACACTCCTGACACCAGATCAATATTATTATTACTGCTCACAGATGATTAATCTGAATTATGCCTCTGTTTCATAAACTAAAACTCACTCTGACTTTGTTTTCGGATCAGAACAACTTGGCTTGGGTCGGTTTCATCTCTCGCCTGTTTTTCTGTTGGATTTTCTGGTTCTTCTTGTTCATTTCTTCCCTCTGCGCATATTTAAAGGTGCAGTATATGTGTTTTCCAACCACACAGTGCCATTTTATAGCACAATCAAGTTACTGTGTTAGCTACAGTTGTTATGCATATACTGAATATGACTTAAAAGAAATTAGACTTTGTGATTTAACGCCTTGAAATTGGGTCTCTTTAAAAACTCCTGCTCTTTCTGAAACTCCACGTTCAGGAAGTTGTCACAACATGGCTCCTCGTTTAACGTTTTCACCAGCATTGCTCTGAGAAGTAGCTCTTATAATGAGCTCAGCAAATGCTCGTTTCCACTAGGTGTTTGCTAATTGCTGCTGGCTAGTCTGAAGGAGCTGAGTGTGGGAGGAGCTGTGCCTCGAAGGCGGGGCTAGGTCCACCTGGGCATTTTGTCCAGTTGAATGGTTGAAAAGGAGATTTAAGGATATGAAATAATCAAGGCAACACTCCGGGTATGTTTTTGATGAGGGATAACATTATGACATAATTTAAAGCTAAAAAAGTAGATTTTACATGATACTGCCCATTTAGCGAAACCTGGCACCCATCTGTGGTTTTGCAGAACCAGGCTGCTGCTGAATCTGGGTCTCAGACATACTGCGGTTCTGGACTGATGAGGACAGACAGACAACAACAGGACCTGAGAGGATAGAGTTATTTTTAGACCGATCTGATCTAATCAGACAATGAGGAGGAGGAGGAGGAGGAGACTGGACGATGATGAAGGTCATGACTGAAGCAATTCTGAAGTTAGAAAAGATGTTCAGTTTAATCCGTCGTGAAAGGAGGAGAGAATATTCTGCAGCGAAGGCTAAAGGTCAGAGGCGTCCTGCATGTTGGAGATTTAATGACAAAATGTTGATAATTTAGAGACTTGACTTGGAGATAATGATTTATGACCTCTGGATTTTTCTACTTTAACATAAATATAAATACAGCTAACAGCAGAGCATAAAAATTCTGTTTGGGGAAGGGCTGATTTTAATTTCCCAGCATGCATTTCCTCCCACTGTGAGACAGTGTTGAGAAGAGGAAGGTGACCTGATCATCTGCTTCCTCCTATCTGATCAGAGACGACCTGATAACCAGGAGAGGAGAGGACATCTTGTCCACTTCCTGTCTATCACCACCGTCCATCTCTGTTCACACACCTAAACACACACACATACGCGTTTTCATGAAACATAAAGACGTATGACAAAAATAGGACAAATGGGTACGTGCCTTTCCAAATGTTCTAGAGGCCCAATAATCAAATGATTTTATATCTATTCTAACAGCAAACCATTAATCCATTGAGATTTTAACTAGAATTATATTTTGATCAAATCAGATTTTTATGTGACTTATGGGGACATTGTTTGGTTTATGTGACTTATGAGGGCTATAATCTCTCAAACAGTTATTTCATGTTAAAGTGAATTGTGAGACCCAGAGATGCACACAATATTTTCCAGTATATGTTACTTATGAAGATCAGACATGCACGCACGCACGCACGCACGCACGCACGCACGCACGCACACACACACACACACACACACAGAGCAGTTAACTTTAATGAAATATTCTACATAGAGTTTCTAATCTGTTTCTCAGTCAGAATAAAGCAGTTTGACTTTATGTAAAATTGGTTTTGGCAGCTACATAGAGCTTATTATGGGATGGATGACAGTTGAAACCAAACTGCTGGTGGAAACAGGAAGTAAACTCTTGACTTCGTTGTGTCATCTGCGTGACTCGTAGCTCCAGTAGGGGGTAGCAATCTGCTGGATTTTCAGAATAAAAGTCCAAGCATTAACTGGTTTTCTGCTCAGGTCTGAAAATTGACAATGGGAGGAGGTCAGAGTCATGAGAAAGAGGATGAGGAGCGAAGAGGAGGAGCTGAAGAACATAAGAAGCCTGAGGAGGCTGAATCTTCTGAAGGTAAAAACAGAGATGTGAACAATTCAGACGTTTATTTCTGATGAATTAATGCTGTTCTTCTTCTCAGAGTCATCAGGTGAGCTGCCCCAGTGCAGGATGGGAAACAGGATGGTGGACAACATGTGCTTCATGATCTCTTGCACCAACTGGTATTGAACTGGTGCAGACTGGGACTACTGGAGGAAGATGGAAGAAACATTCCAGAAATAAATCTTAAGGAAGTTTGATCTTCAGTTCCCAGGTTTAATCATAAATCTGTTGAAAAACCATCCAGGCATTGTTTATGTTAGTTTACTGCAGGAAGAGGAGAGAGGTTACATGATGAGGTCAGAACCAGAGGCTCTGTTGGATAGAGGAGGATTCATGGAGTCACCTTCTTATTATTTATCTAAAATTAATCTGATTACCTTCATTACTGCATCAGGCTTGATCCTGCAAAAGCTGAAACCAGTATTTATACATTTGCTGCAGTGCTTTAATGGCTGAAGGTAGAAACATGGCTGCTGCTGTTAAGTTTTCTTTGTTTTTTGTTTTTTTGAATCAATGATCAGGAGAAGTTTTGGTCAAGGCAGAGTTTTTCATCCCTGCTTCCACTGAAATACTTCAGTTTCTCTGCAGCTTCAGCAGAAAAGATGCAACAGCTGGTGATGTGGAGCTGATTCATCTGGATTTAAACTGAGGCTTTGATGATAAAGAATGAAATGAAAAGATAATAATGGATTTCTGGGTTTTTTTTAAGAGGGTTTCACATTGGATCAATAAATTCTTTGCATTAGGAAACACTATGAATAAAAATACAAATACAATAATTGAAAACATTTTTTGTAAATATATTGATTTTATAGATTTCCAACAAGAAAAACACACAAAAGTGAGAAAACATAAGGTAACAGGTGGCAATGCATTCCATAGCATGTGCATAAATACATGCAGAGTGCATAATATTTAAATGTATCCATCAAAGTAAGTACTGGTTGACAAATATAAAATACACTTTCTAGGTTAGTCAAGGAAAATCTGAGATTTCACATCTGGAGATGTGAAATGACTTTATCGTGTTTGATTTTCATGCAGAATTAAACATCACTCTGAACACACTACTCCCGAAGTGAAACATGGTAGTGGCAGCATCATGCTGTAGGAAGATGAATGGAGCCAAATCCTGGAGGAAAATCTGTCAGAGGCAGAAAATGTGAGACTGGGATGTAGGTTCACCAGGCTCAACATATCTCTGTGGCAGAAGAATCAAGATGTTGCAATGACCTAGTCAAAGTACAGAGTACAACCTGACTGGAATGCTTTGTTGGGAATTGGGTTATAATAGTATAATAGTTTGGGATTCTTCATTGTAGTTTAGCTTTATTTCGTTGTGACTTTTTGTTTGTCTAATTCAGTTGGCTTTAATTAGTTTATAGAGTGTGTTTGCTAGTTTTTAATAGTTATAGTAATAGTTTTTTTAATGCTTTTAATTTTTAGGTAAAGAATAAAAAATATCAAAATTATCACAAAAATGTATTGTGATAATTTCGAAGAGTCTTGACCTCAACCCGATAGAACACCTTTGAGATGAATTAGAGCGGAGACTGAGAGCCAGGCCTTCTCGTCCACCATCTGTAAGTGACCTAGAGAGCTGAGCGGAAACAGAGTTCTTGTTTTAAGAAAACAGAACTTCATCCATCAGTCTGGATGTTTGGATCTCAGTTTGTTTCCATCAGCAGAAATCTCCACTGTCCTCACCTGTTCAGGATCAGCACACCTGGATGCTGTCAGAGTTTCAATATGACCAATCAGGTTTCATTTGACTTTGTGTTCTTCATGCTGAGAACATCATAGTTTGTATTTGACCACTGAGATCTTCATCGGCAGGATTTTTACTTTATCTGCAGTGATGATGTATGGAAACATCTTGTCAGTGAAGGTGTGTGTGAAGATGTGTATGTATGTGTTGGTATCCAAATCAGTGAACGACAGCTTTCCTCTGTCATAGTCCAGATTCACTCTGATCCTCTGGATCTTTTTCTGGACAGATAGATCTATGAGAGGAGCTGCTGGAGATCGTGCTATGTATTTACCTTTATAGAACTGTATAACCAATCGTCCAGACAGTATCTCTCCTTTCCTCTGGACTGACTGTGGTAACACACCAAGCATCCAGGCTCTACCATCTCCAAAATCAACATCCCAGCTGTGGTTCCCTGAGTTAAAACCCTCAGAGCCCAGAACAGACCACCAGTGATCAAATCTCTCTGGATTATCAGGAAGCTGCTGTTCCCCTCCTACAGTCACAGTGGTCAGATCGTCAGACAGGATTATTCTCGGATTAGCCGTGTTTGGGTCCAGAACCAGAGGAGTGTAGGTCACCATGCCCTTCATGTTGCTCCAGATGTTGAAGGCCAGGTTGCCCAGATGTTTGGCCTGGTCTATCAGAGCTCCTGAGGGCAGCTGTGGATCCTCCAGCAGGGGGCAGCGCTGGACTCTTTCCACTGCAGCCTTGTAATTGTGCAGGAATGAGACGTCTGCAGCTCTCAGCTCCTCCTCTGTGGCTCTGACTGTGTCTGAAAGAGCTGCTATCTCTCTGCTCAGAGCCTCCATCTTCTCCTTCATCATCCCTCTCTTCTGCTCCTCTTCCTCCCTCTGTGCAGCCAGCCTGGCCTCCTCTTCCTCTTCCAGAAACTGATGAAGCTTCTTGAACTGCTCAACAATCTGCCTCTCTGTGTGTCGGGCCTGGACGTTCAGGTGTTCTGCTGTCTGATCAAACTCCTCTTTAACTTCCTTCTTCATCTCCAGTTTCTTCTTTAAAGGCTCCAGAGATGTTTTCAGTTTCTCTCTGTGTTGCTGAGCAGCTTCATCGATGGGCCTGAATCTGTGGTTGGAGTGTTTTTCTGAATCTCTGCAGACGAGACAAACTGGCTGCTGATGGTCCAGACAGAAGAGTTTGAGTTTCTCAGAGTGCAGACTGCAGAGACGCTTTGGAGCATTTTGGATTTTCTGCTGTAGGAATGATTCACACAGGTTCTCCAGAACCAGATTACAGGGTGGTTCCATCCTTGAAGATCTCCTCTTACAAACTGGACACTCTCTTGCTGGTTTCTCTCTCCACCAGTTCTTCAGACACTCTTTACAGAAGCTGTGGCTACATGACAGAACAACCGGATCCG
>NW_006800304.1:309979-319378 GCF_000485575.1 Poecilia formosa | reverse complement strand
ATAGTTCAAGGAATTTTGATCTGTGGAAAACACCACTAATAATAGTTTGATATACAGAAAGTACTTTCATTATTTTAGTCCAACAGGTCAGATTGGTGCTGCGCCTGGGGAAAAGAGAGCATCTTACTGGAGTGTTGTGGTGAATACAGAGCTGAGCTGAAAGGTAAAGCTCTTGATTTCTATGCGTTCCCAGTCACAGTTTGGGAACGCAGTTCCCTCTGCAGGGAACTGCAGATTGGAGCTTGGTCATCCAGGAGGAGACTCAGAGGAAGACCAGGACACGCTGGAGGGACAATGGTTCTGCCAGGGAGCGAAGAGGGAAACCACGAGGGATCACAGAGGCTTGGAACAAGGTTCAGCACCGAAGAATGGAAGGACCTTCAGCTGACCGCTTACATGTGAACACACCTGCTGGCTCCACCCTTACATCTCTGGCTACTGGGTCAACTGCGCCCTCTGGTGGAGACAAGATGTAAAACCAAAACATACAGTCACACACCTCTAACCCTGAAATGGCTCTTCTTCTTATTTAACTGTACATTTGCTTTATGATTTTATCAGAACTTTAGAAAGTTTCTTAACTTTTTTTAATGTATCGTTTCCTTTTAATCGCCTTTAAAGAAATTAAATAGAACTTTAAAGTTTTTATTTGACTGTAGCGTTTGTGTTGTATATGTCAGAATTTAATAACATTAACAGCTCTTTCTAATTACAATATGTCAAGACTACAGTGATCCTACTGATTAGATATATAGAAACAATATGTTACCGTTCAGCAGTTAAGGTAAAAAAGTAAAACTATTTCATATTTAGGAGTTAAATCCAGCCACCCAAAGCCACAGGAGACAGTAAATCTTCATTTTAAGTGATGAAGTCTTTTATTGACATTTCTTAGAACATGGTGGTGTTGGTACAGAACCGGTGCCAAACAAACTCAAAGAGAGAGAGAAACCGTTTTCAATTTTCAGAATAAAATCCTTCAAAAATAAACCATAAATTGGAAACAGAAACATGGTTGTTCATCTGAAAAATGCTGCAAATGACAGAAATACTAAGATTTTTAAAAACATATTTTTTGTATTTACAGAACTTGAGATGAAACTGGATTTCAAAAATGCTTCAGTATTTTGAGTCAAAAATCAAGATCAGATTTTTTTCGCTAATTTTTATTTGATAATCAACCCATTATTAAAGAACAAACAAAAGTCAAACATTGTTCACAGAAAAATATTCTTTCTGTTAAGAACAGAATTTTTCTAAATCTTTCAGATGAGTCAGCAGTAAAAAGTCTGAACATCTGAAATGTTTTTCTGCGTCTCAATAATTAAAGACAGGAATAAAAAGTAAAGGCAACAACAGGTAAGTTAAAAACCAACTCCAGGTTTTCCGGCAGATTCGCTTGGATTCATCAGGAAAATTGACTCTGGAGGAAGTTGGTAAAAATAATTCAACTAATGATTGATTGATTCTCTTTTCAGTTTGAACATCTGTTTTTAAGTAAATCTTTTGTTGCATCTTTTTTTTAACATTTTTTTTCTCATTCTGTTTGAAAATATTTATCTCTTTCATTTCATGTAAACTAAAAATTAAAACGAAGCTTAACTCTCCAATTTCCAAAAAGAAAATAAATTCAAGTAAATTAGACCTGCAAGCAGTTATAACGGGTTCCTTGCCCAACCTGGCAGGCCCCCACCTCTTTAAAATTAAATCATGCAAACATCTGTGCTGCCTTTTTTTAAATTCATGTCTTTCCATGTTTGCTTTTATTGCATTAAATAATATTTTTCTCTGAATGAATTGAGTAAAATCTAGAAAATAATGAGCATTTCAGTTGCTTGCTGTTGTGTTGAACTATTTGCTTTCAGCTTTGTGAGCTGAACTTTGCAGAACATCAGGAGACTGAGGTCAAAATGACTGGACTCTGGTCACATGGGACTGTCTGTTATCTGCCCAGTACAAACATCCAGAACCAGCAGTTTGGCCCAGTTCTTCCCGAAAAACCCATACAGCTTACCTACTACTTACAAAAATCTCATTTATACATATTTTCTCTATTATGTCCATTACATGAACAATGCAATCACTAGAGAATATTTTCTTCAAGTACTTTTCTTTATTTTCCACAAACAGACATTTGCTGAAATACACAGTAATCTGCTTTTCTGTAAATCTCAGTAAATATGTACAAACTCCAATATTTTCTGCCAAAAGATAAAAAAAACCGTGAATCAGATGAATGGATATTTATTTTTTCAGCCCATTATTTAACCCCACCCCACCCCCAAAACCGGTGATGCTATTTTGCCATTATGGAAAGTGTCATCTTAACTCTCACAACTCTAAAGGTCACTGTAATTTAAGCTGCACATTATTTAGTTTAAACCTGTAAAAAGTTTTCTGTACAACCAGAAACAGAAGCGACGCTCCCACAAGGTGTCAGGCGTTGTAAGGCGAATACAGGAACTACCAGATACAGAATCGGGACCAGAGTCTGACTTTTTTCTTGTACAGCTGGACCTGCTGCCAACAAAGGATTAACTGAAAACAGATGCAAGCCGCACTTTTCAGATTTTTATCTATGAATTAATATATAATGTTATGGAGCATTTTGTGTTGGTCTGGCCCACAAAATAAATCAAAGTTGGTGGGTGTCTTAATGCCACAAAGTGGGAAATTGAGTTCAAGGGGTATGAATATTTTGTAAGTTTCTATTTGTGCAGCTTGTACAAAGTTTGGAGAATACATTCATAATCCAGAAATTAGGATTCTTTTCTTTCTTGCAAATATTTAAACTGCCTAAAAAATTCAGATGTCTGAAGTTTGATGTAAATATCTGCACAAATTTTCATTTTTAGGACAAATTTTGTTTAATTTTGGCAAAAATGTCTTTGGAAACCTTGGAGGTTATAAACATTAACTGGAAACGCTAACAAGCTAAGAGCTAATGAGGCTAGCTGGGATTCATTAAACTGAAGGTTGCAGGCTAAGAGCTGAGTCTGATGATAGAAGAGAAAAATAACAGTAAGCAACACATAAGTAGTAATAAGTTTGGCTAAATTAATGCAAAATAAAGACGACTAGTATTTTTACGGCAAACTGAATTATATAATATTCAGAATAAAAACAAATAATTGAATTAAGACACTGAGTAGTTATAATAAAGATAGAAATATTATTCTAAATCATATGTATAAATACATTTTATAGTGAGGAACTTTAATCCCTGCAATAAATCATCTTGAATTTGTAATTCATCTTGTGCTATCATGAAATTATTTTGAATTTTCCTTAATAGTTCATCATTATGATTTGACTACTTTTCTAAATATAATAAATATTTTTTTGCCTTCTGTGTAACTTTTTGGGTTTGGGGTTGAAAAGGATCAATAATGATGATCAACACTAGAATATTGGATTTATTTTTTAAATGAACCCACCAACTCTTCAGAGAGCAAACAAAAGCTAAAAACTGCTTTTTTTCCCCAATAAAAAAACAGATGTTTCTTAGTTTGGTCCAAACAGTTCTGCAGAACTCTGAGCAGATCTGAAGCGAAAGAGGCTGAGAAAACCTGGAATACATGAAATCCCTGCAGAGCGGCGATGTTGGTGAAAGAGGAACAGATCAGGGTTTAACAGCCTCTCATGAAGGGGGATGAACCAGATCATTCTCTGGGGTAAAAACTCTTTATGAATCAAAGAAAACAGCAAAGTTCTGGACTGTGACTCACTTAGCGGAGATTTCAAACCAGAAATGGAAAGCAGTGAACTCCTAAAATCTCTCTGGGAGACCAATTATCCTCAGTGTGAGTCACCTCAGAGAGGTAACACCATTTACATCAACAGCTTGGGCGTTTAAATAAAGCATGCCTTATAGTTCAAACTGCAGTGATGCTGCGGCGTTACATAACGCCTTAAATCTGCTTTTCTGAAATTCGCTGCCTCTGCAACACCAGCTGAGTTAGAAAACACCAGAGCAGCCTGGGAGTGTCTGATTTCAGGAAAGAAAGACACAAAACTGAAAACTGAAACTCAGCTGCATCTGTAGCATCAACACGATCAAAATGAATCAATTTAAATGTAAAAAAGCATCTGCTGTTGACGTAAATTGCCAAACATTTTAAATGAAAACCACAAAAAAGCATCAAAAATTTGGATTAAAATTGTTCTCATTGAGATGACGTTTGCATGCTAACATGCTAACACACTAACACCTTCACTTCCTGTTCAAACAGCACCAGGATCCATGAAAACTGCTGCTTCCCTTCACATCAGCTTCAATCAGATCATCAAATTACTCCTGAAGTTTGCAGACACAGAATGGCACAAATGTCATCAAGTATTCGAAACCTTATTTATCAGCAAAAAAGCACAAAACATAAAACAAAAAATGTAAAAGCTACCGTATTGTTTAGCTGGCAATAATTTTTTTTTTAGAGATGCTATTGTGTGTTTTATCAATAAAAGCCTGCCAGTAAGTTTTTTTTTTTTTTGTTTTATCGAAAGTGAGATAAAACTGGAAAACAACTTCCTGTCATGTTTGATGATTTTGTTGAGGTTTTAACATGCAGGAATGATTCTTTTAGTTCAGATCTGGAACTATTGTTATTGTTTCCACAGACAAATTAAATGCAGGTTTGGACAAAAAAAAAAACCAAACAAACAATTTTTTGTCCAAAAATACAGGTTTAGTCCAAAACCAAATGGTTAATGGTTAAATGCAGGTTGATATTAAGCTACAGCTTTAGGAACCATAAAGAAAACAGTGGAGAATGAATAAATCAGCAGCGTGTGAATAAATGATGCATCAATAACAAACTCCTGCATTGGCACTTAAAAAACCTTCAGCAACTCTTATAAATGTAAAACCAAATAAACCCAGTGAAGATGAAACTGGGGACAAACTGTCCAAAATCCAAACAGGAAAATGTATAGAAAAAAACAGGGAAAATGAACAATTAATTGATTTAAGTTATTTTTAAATTGCTGCAATTGGAATTAAGTATGTCTTGGTTTTTATTTCTATTATTGCATTATTATTTTCTTGGTATTATGCTGCCAATTTTATTGTTTATTAATATCTTTATCAGTCTTAATTTTATTTCTTGTTTTTTCGTTTGTGTATCTGTGAAGTTGTAATTAATGTGAAGCTTTTTGGTCAGCAGAGTTTGCTGTAAATGTGATTTATATATAAACTTGTGCAGAAAAGTGTTATGTATAAATGAAACATACATTAAATAAATAAAAAAGTAGATAAATAAATAAAAATGATTTTTGTGGTTTGTCCCATTATTTCATGTTATAAGGTGCAGGTTACTTTATTCCTTTTCAATCTTTTATTTTCAAGAATTCAGCATGCTGATGTGAGTGAAGCATCAACATAGCACAGCGTGAGATTAAGTGATGTTGCTACTGCTGCAGTGGTTGAGTTGCAGTTGTGCTGTTTTTGGAGAAGTGGAGCATCTGAAGGTGCTGAATCTTTTAACAATCAATCTTCAGCAGCCTTATCTGGTGACCAGACTGGATGTTGTTGTGTTGGATGTGTGGGAAAACAATGCTGGAGTTTTAATTCTCTGTGGCATCGTTTCTTCTTTCACTCTCAGAATGAAAGGTAGATATGTAACAGTAGCTACATTTCCCAATGTGCGCAAATCTTTGTCCATGTTCTGCTAATGTTGAAAAATCACAATTTTGTAATTGTGGTGCTTCCATTAAATAAGAAATTAAATTAAAACCCACTGTAAACAAGTAAAATAATGGCAGCAGAGAGGAGATGTTTGGGAATCTTTAGGTTTCATTAACATTGTAGACTTTATATTCTGTCAGACTGATAATTATAAACCTCAGCTTCCTTCAGCTTTAGACAGACATAAGAAATATCTCAATATGCAGACGACTCAGTTCTCTACTTCTGTAACAATCCATCTACATAAATCAGTGATTCTGTTACTGTGTGACTAAATAAAAAGAGTTTTATGTTAACAATATGAGCTGTGGTGAGTTGGTATTATATTGTTTAGTAAAAAAAGAGATAAAAACAGTTTTCCATCCCAGTATAACTGAAAACAGAGTTATGTGATCCACAGAGAGCTTCTTGGTTTATTTTTGTTATGGCCTTTCTACCTATCTTTTATTTTCAAGTTTAGTCTTAATTGTTTTTTTTCCTTACTTAACTTTGACCTAACTTTATAACTGAAGCAGTTCTCATGTAAAGTTTAAAGGTAGTTTCCAACTGGGAAATGTTTTCTCCCGCTTATTTTCTCAGAGGAAAAAAAGTTTGTTGTTGGTCCAGCAAGAACGTCCAGCATCCAAAAAGAGATGAAGACAAATTCGCTCCATATCACTCTGGACTTTATTTTACTGTCAACCCTGTTTGGTTTTAACTCCAAATATGAAAATTTCTTTTAAACTCTTTGTCTCAAAGTTCAGCTCTTCTCTCTCCAGCTAGCAGCGCCTTTCGGTCCAGTTCTGTTGGCTGAAAGTGACAACAGCTTTGGGGTTCTGGTCTCCTGTCATACCCACTCCTGCACCGGGTATTTGTAATAATGCTGCATCATCGTGTTCTGCTGCGCTCCTTTGCTCTTAAACTGGAAAATGGTGTAGATCAGCACCAGGATGCAGAGCGACAGGATGCAGGGTATCACCACGGCGATGGCGTTGACGGTTGTGGGGACGTCGTTGATGGTCACGATGACGTCCACGTCGTCAAGAGGCAGCTGCCGGTCTCCGCGGTTGCTGCCGGAGCGCTCCATCTCAGACTGGTAGCAGCCCATCCAGTCTTGTAAAATAGACTTTGGATATCCAGGCTCCACCGTCAGCTTCTGGTTGTCGAACTTCCAGTACTCCTTCCCCCTGTAGAAGAAGGTGTGATCTGAGGAAGGTGGGATAATGGTGTGGATGGTAGAGGGTGATGGATGACATAAACGGAGAGAAGGTAAATTCAGGGTTAGGTCTTATTTATTGAAACTATTGAGACGTAAACATGGACAAGTCTGATGTGTCAGTTTCAGTTCAGCCAGCCATTGCTCTGATTTAGCCCAGAAAATTGTGAAAACTGGACCATTTAGCCACAGATTTTCAGCGGATTTGATCAAGCTGACAATGAAGGGACCATTGTATTTTAACTAAATGTTGCAGAAAGTTATTGGGAAGTCCTTGAGGGAACAGTTTGTTCATCTGACTCAAGGTTAAAAACCTCTAGCTGCCTTTGATTAACAACTGGAAGACTCATTATCTCTGGTCTGGAATACAACTTTTGTCTTTATGTCATCATGTGATGTAATGTTTCTCTTTTGTGTTATGTTTTCAACCATGTGAAGCACTTTGAACTGACCAGTTGCTAAAATGAGCTACATAAATAAACCTGCTTTGACTTCATTTCTTTGGTTCGATGATTATTCCCTCCTGGACGTTGAGCGTTTTGTTTTCACACGGTTGTAAAAACAAAAATTTGTAACCAAGGGAACAAGGAATAGTTTTTACAACTGGGAGTAGCTGATTAGAATCTCAAAAGCTCAAGTGTTCCTGAACTATGACCCCAAATCCCAACATCTCTATGTGACTTTTTAACTCGACGGACCAACAGAGGTATAAAGAGGAGCAGCATTGGTTTAAAATCTGAGAGAACATGAATCTAGTTAAAGTAATAACCAGCCAAAACTCAAATATCTTCTGAAGATGAACTTGTCTTATCTGTTTGAATAACTTCAGTTTGAAACATTTTGCTACATTCAGATGATCTGAATGTAGGCACTAAATGTCATTTTAGTGCCTTAATTTCACAGTTTCTGTGATATTTGAGGGGCTCTTAGGAAGCCGTTTCCCTGCAGGTGTAGAGAAGCTCTGCTCAGCAGGACAAACTCTGAAGTACATTAAAACCTAATGTAGGATTTCAACATTTTGACATTTCCCAACTGAAAGTACCTTCAAATACCAGCTTCAACAAAAGGATAATAATCAGCTTGTGATTAAAGAGGCAGAATACTCAAAAATGACAAAAATGTTTTCCAATTGTTAACTTTTTAATTATTAAAAGAAAATACACATAATTTTGCATTTAATCTTAAAAGTAACAGAAAATCACTTAAGCTCCAGATCTTTGAATTTATTCAAGCTATCAACATATTGGTCCAAATGTGGTGTTCATAAGACAACAGGTACCAGAACCCAACACAGACCCAATCCAACAACTAAACACACGAACCTTTGACTGCAGAAGCACAGAAATAACCCCCACAAACTCTTAGCAAAATTAAATCAGTATAAAAGTAAATCTGAAATAACATTTCAGCTTTACGAGGTTTAATCTTTCCCAAACTAAGTCACAGTAAGAATTGTTCCCAAACTAAGTCACAGTAACAGCGCTGTTGAAAGCAGAGGGAATCCGACCATCAGTTTTATCTTGTTGATTCTCTTGTTCCTGCAAAACTGGTGAAGAGGAAGGGTGTTGGTATCAAATCAGGGTTTTTCTGGAGGCTTAGAGTAGCTGCATGCTAGTGTGCAGCTACGCTGGATTACTGGTAGATGGGTATCTGGGTTTGGTTAAGAAGAGATAAGTTTAGTTTGTAGCATCTGGACAGATTCTGAAGCTGAGCTGAAAACAACCAGATGATCAGTGAGAGTAGATCATCTCCAGTTTCCTGTTTAAAAACACAGAGTTGGAATCTGATTACAAAGGTTTCACTCCGACGTTGTTTTTCTTCATGCTAAGAACATCACAGCTGAGATCTTCATCGGTAAGATTTGTAGCCTATCTGCAGTAGCGATGTATGGAAACATCTTGTCAGTGAAGGTGCGTTTGAAGGTATGAACAGGAGTGTTGGTATCCAGATCGGAGAACGTCAGCTTTCCTCGTTCCCAGTCCAGATTCACTCTGATCCTCTGGAGTTTCTTTTTTATTGAGATAACTTTAGCAGCTGCTGGTGGAGACACTGCTGAATATTTACCTTTACAGAATCTAATAGCCAGCAATCCAGACTGTATTTTCCCCTTCCTCTGGACAGACTCAGCCAACAGACCAAGTCCCCAGTCTTCATTGTCTCCAACATCAACATCCCAGCTGTGGTTCCCTGAGTTAAAACCCTCAGAGCTCAGGACAGACCGTGACTTAAACCTCTCTGGATTATTAGGAAACTGCTGTTCGTCTCCTGAAGTCAAACTGGTCAAATCTTCAGACAGGATGAGTTTTGACCCAGCGGTGTTTGGGTCCAGAACCAGAGGAGTGTAGGTCACCCTGTTCTTCATGTTGCTCCAGATGTTGAAGGCCAGGTTGCCCAGATGTTTGGCCTGGTCTATCAGAGCTCCTGAGGGCAGCTGTGGATCCTCCAGCAGGGGGCAGCGCTGGACTCTTTCCACTGCAGCCTTGTAGTTGTGCAGGAATGAGACGTCTGCAGCTCTCAGCTC